>NW_024100758.1:0-161400 GCF_016161935.1 Mauremys reevesii
CACAAGGAGAGAGGCAACTCTCGATTTAGTCCTGAGTGGAGCGCAGGAACTGGCCCAAGAGGTAACTATAACAGGACTGCTTGGAAATAGTTACCATAATATAATAACATTTAACATCCCTGTGGTGGGAAGAACACCCTCACATCTCAACAGCCCAACACTGTGGCATTTAATTTGAAAAAGGGGAACTATGCAAAAATGAGGGGGTTAGTTAAACAGAAACTAAAAGGTACAGTGACTAAAGTGAAATCCCTGCAAGCTGCATGGACGCTTTTTAAAGACACCATAATAGAGGCCCAACTTGAATGTATACCCCAAATTAAGAAACACAGTAAAAGATCTAAAAAAGAGCCACCGTGGCTTAACAACCATGTAAAAGAAGCAGTGAGTGATAAAAAGGCATCTTTTAAAAAGTGGAAGTCAAATCCTAGTGAGGTAAATAGAAAGGAGCATAAACACAGCCAAATTAAGTGTAAAAATGTAATAAGAAAAGCCAAAGAGGAGTTTGAAGAACGGCTAGTCAAAAACTCCAAAGGTAATAACAAAATGTTTTTTAAGTACATCAGAAGCAGGAAGCCAGCTAAACAACCAGTGATTGAGATACAAAAGGAGCACTTAAAGACGATAAAGTCATTGTGGAGAAACTAAATGGATTCTTTGCTTCAGTCTTCATGGCTGAGGATGTTAGGGAGATTCCCAGACTTGAGCCAGCTTTTGTAGGTGACAAATCTGAGGAACTGTCACAGATTAAAGTGTCACTAGAGGAGGTTTTGGAATTAATTGATAAACTTAACATTAACAAGTCACCGGGACCAGATGACATTCACCCAAGAGTTCTGAAAGAACTCAAATGTGAAGTTGCAGAACTATTAACCATGGTTTGTAACCTGTCCTTTAAATCGGCTTCTGTACCCAATGACTGGAAGATAGCTAATGTAACGCCAATATTTAAAAAGGGCTCTAGAGGGATCCCAGCAATTATAGACTGATAAGTCTAATGTCAGTACTGGGCAAATTAGTTGAAACAATAGTAAAGAATAAAATTGTCAGACACATAGAACAACATAAATTGTTGGGCAAAAGTCAACATGGTTTCTGTAAAGGGAAATCATGTCTTACTAAACTATTAGAGTTCTTTGAAGGGGTCAACAAACATGTGGACAAGGGGGATCCAGTGGACATAGTGTACTTAGATTTCCAGAAAGCCTTTGACAAGGTCCCTCACCAAAGGCTCTTACGTAAATTAAGTTGTCATGAGATAAAAGGGAAGGTCCTTTCATGGATTGAGAACTGGTTAAAAGACAGGGAACAAAGAGTAAGAATAAATGGTAAATTCTCAGAATGGAGAGGGGTAACTAGTGGTGTTCCCCAAGGATCAGTCCTCGGACCAATCCTATTCAACTTATTCATAAATGAACTGGAGAAAGGGGTAAAAAGTGAGGTGGCAAAGTTGCAGATGATACTAAACTGCTCAAGATAGTTAAGACCAAAGCAAACTGTGAAGAACTTCAAAATGATCTCACAAAACTAAGTGATTGGGCAACAAAATGGCAAATGAAATTTAATGTGGATAAATGTAAAGTAATGCACATTGGAAAAAATAACCCCAACTATACATACAATATGATGGGGGCTAATTTGGCTACAACGAATCAAGAAAGAGATCTTGGAGTTATCGTGGATAGTTCTCTGAAGATGTCCACGCAATGTGCAGAGGCAGTCAAAAAAGGATGTTAGGAATAATTAAAAAGGGGATAGAGAATAAGATAGAGAATATATTATTGCCCTTATATAAATCAATGGTATGCCCACATCTTGAATACTGCGTACAGATGTGGTCTCCTCATCTCAAAAAAGATATACTGGCACTAGAAAAGGTTCAGAGAAGGGCAACTAAAATGATTAGGGGTTTGGAACAGGTCCCATATGAGGAGAGATTAAAGAGTCTAGGACTTTTCAGCTTGGAAAAGAGGAGACTAAGGGGGGATATGATAGAGGTATACAAAATCATGAGTGATGTGGAGAAAGTAGATTAGGAAAAGTTATTTACTTATTCCCATAATACAAGAACTAGGGGCCACCAAATTAAATTAATGGGCAGAAGGTTTAAAACAAATAAAAGGAAGTTCTTCTTCAAACCGCGCCCAGTCAACTTGTGGATCTCCTTGCCTGAGGAGGTTGTGAAGGCTAGGACTATAACAGCATTTAAAAGAGAACTGAATAAATTCATTGAGGTTAAGTCCATTAATGGCTATTAGCCAGGATGGCTAAGGAATGGTGTCCCTAGCCTCTGTTTGTCAGAGGGTGGAGATGGATGGCAGGAGAGCCATTTGATCATTACCTGTTAGGTTCATTCCCTTTGGGGCACCTGGCATTGGCCACTGTCGGTAGACGGATACTGGGCTAGATGGACCTTTGGTCTGACCCAGTATGGCCGTTCTTATGTTCTTATGTGTTGGAGAGGGTGTCAGTCTGTTGGTGTAGATCAGGGGTTCTCAAACTGGGTGTTGGGAGCCCTCAGGCGATTGCAAGATTATTACATGGGGGGGGGTCATGAGCTGCCAGCCTCCACCCCAAACCCCACTTCACCTCCAGCATTTATAATGGTGTTAAATATATAACCAAGTGTTTTTAGTTCATAAACGGGGTGGCAATTGGAGGCTTGCTATGTGAAAGGGATTGCCAGTAGAAAAGTTTGAGAACCACTGGTGTAGATGCAAAGACTTGAGATGGAAGAATTGTGTTGGGTGTAAAAAGGTACCTTAACTTGTGATTTCTATGCTTTAGTGCTAATGCGTGAAACATACTTAACCAATCTTAACTCTAGGAAATTCCACACACACTTTATTAATGTAGAGCAGGGTCGGCAACCTTTCAGAAGTGGTGTGCGTCTTTATTTATTCACTGTAATTTAAGTTTTTGCGTGCCAGTAATTCATTTTAACGTTTTAGAAGGTCTCTTTCTCTAAGTCTATAATATATAACTAAACTATTGTTGTATGTAAAGTAAATATGTTTTTAAAATGTTTAAGAAGCTTCTTTAAAATTAAATTAAGATGCAAACCTCCTGACCAGTCGCCAGGACCTGGGCAGTGTGAGTGCCACTGAAAATCAGCTCACAGTGCCTTCGCACGAGTGCCATAGGTTGCCTACCCTGATGTAGAGTTTTTATTTTGGTTTGGTTTTATAAATATGGCTGAGGTCTTAGGACTAGCCTAGCTGAGAAGATGGAAAGATACTCCTTGATCCCCTGAATAGCATGGTGATGAGGGTGATAAAAGGACCTGAATAGAATATGATAGAAAAGGGGCTAGCTGGGAAGTGAGGTTGTGGAACTAGTTGAAGAATTGTACCTCCTCTGCTTTACATTTGCACACCTGGTTTAGAAAGCTTTAAGGGCTGCTCCAGGGGGCTTTCAAAACATATTATTTGAAACATCAGGAACATGTCAGAATGAAAGGCTTTGAATGTCATTAAGCAAAAGCTTGAGCATTTTTCCTCCCCTAGGGGTGTAGTTTTAAACAGAGCTGAGATGAGTGTTTCACTAGTTTCCGTTGTTTCTCCTATCCCTGTCCCCTGGCTAGCTCCACTCCTGAGACATTCAGGGTACATTTGCACCACAAGTTAAGGTATAATTGTAGCAGGGGTAGGCACATCTGCACTATTTTTAATCTAGTTAGCATGTTTAACAATAATAGTGAAGACATGATGGCATGGGTTTCAGTATGGACAAGCAACCCAAGTACGTACCCAGGGTTCATGATGTGCCCATCTGTGCTACAATTACACCTTAACCTGCAGTGTAGCTGTACCCTCACTTTACACCTTAACCTGCAGTGTAGCTGTACCCTCTGCTGTTTTTCCCATCCATTGCCCTTTGTCATTGTCTGGTCAAGTTTTCTTTTTTGAAAACTATAAGTGTTTAAATTTTAGGTGTAATTGCATATGCATAAAATATCCTATTAAGATGCATTATGTTGAACAACTTAAAAGCTTGGTGAATCTTTCTAATTAGGTTGACAAAAGGGACTCAGAATAGCTCTATTGTAGAGGTTGAGGCATCTTCTCTGGTTGGCTTTCCATTATAAAAGTATTTTTAAATGTATATCATTAACTTCAATTTTCTCCCAGTAGGTTCTCCTAAATCAGAAATCTAAATTATATAGCTTTACCAGAAGCTTTTCATCAATGTTATTACTCTACTGTGGTTTACTGCCTCCAATTTCCCAAGATGGGATTTGTAACAAGAAAGGAACCATTAGATGATATTATTACAAATTAACCCTCACCCAAAAATACCTTTATTTAACCATATACTAAAATGCATGTTCTGTTCTAACATTTCTTCTGCATACTGCCTCAGCAAACTGAAGTGCCACTCCAGCAAATGTTTTCATTCATTCACCCCAAGCTAGAATTCCACCAACGCATTTAGGGTGCCCAACCACTAAAATGCAGCAACTTTTTGCAAGGAACATGACAGTTATTTAATGGTGCACAGCAATACTTCACAACCCTTTAGGAGAGGAAGAAAAAAGGAATCCTGTAGCCCAGGGGTTGGCAACCTTTCAGAAGTAGTGTGCTGAGTCGTCATTTATTCATGCTAATTTAAGGTTTTGTGTGCCAGTAATACATTTTAACATTTTTCTAAGGTCTCTTTCTATAAGTCTATAATGTATAACTAAACTATTGTTGTATGTTAAGTAAATAAGGTTTTTTTAAATGTTTAAGAAGTTTCATTTAAAATTAAATTAAAATGCAGAGCCCCCGGACCGGTGGCCAGGACCTGGGCAGTGTGAAAATCAGCTCGTGTGCCGCCTTTGGCATGTGTGCCATAGGTTGCCTATACCTGCTGTAGCCCTTTGAAACTGCAGAGATGAGAGGGTATTTTAATTGGATAGAAAGAAATTGCCCTAAGGGGAATTAGGACCTTACCTTTAGTATCTGAGCCAAAAACACCCACTATTGATGGAGGGGGAACCCTGTCATTGGTTCTGTGATGACCATAAGTGACCAAAACCTCATTTTTACATCTCTTCTAAAAAGACAGCATCTCCAGCAATGCAGTGCCACCAAACACTACGCTGTCACCCTGATTCAGCACAATCTCAATAGGAAAAGTTCCACTTACAGACATCACTAATTCAAGAATTATCATGAGTGATCCTTTAAGGTGCTTGTACAAGTACTGTTCAATCATGACCCAGCTTAGTGTGTGAGATTTATATAGTATTATAGCCCAAACAAGTCTGGCTGCAAGCCATGAATACTGAATACATGATGGGTCATTACACAAAGTAAAACTATTTTCCCATGCTATTTTCCCCCTACTGTTACTCACACCTTCTTGGGCCATCCTGATTATCACTACAAAACGTTTTTTTCTCCTGCTGATAATAGCCCTCCTTAATTGATTACTCTCATTATAGTTGGTATGGCAACACCCATTTTTTCATGTCCGTGTATATCTATCTTCCTACTGTATTTTCCACTGCATGCATCTAATGAAGTGGGTTTTAACCCACAAAAACTTATGCTCAAATAAATTTGTTAGTCTCTAAGGTGCCACAAGTACTCCTCGTTCTTTTTGCTGATACAGACTAACACAGTTACCCCTCTGAAACCTGAATACATGCTGATACTTTTGCCCTCCTTTCTTTGCTGTTGACTCCCTGGCTCAGCTAATATCAGGGGCGGCTCCAGGCACCAGCACACCAAGCGTGTGCCTGGGGCGGCAAGCTGCGAGGAGTGGCTTGCCGGTCGCCATGAGGGTGGCAGTCAGGCAGCCTTCGGCGTCATGCCTGCGGGAAGTCCCCCGGTCCCGCGGCTTCGGCGGCAATTTGGCGGCAGGTACGCCAAAGGCGCGGGACCAGCGGACCTTCCTCAGGCAAGCCGCCGAAAGCCGCCTGACTGCCGTGCTTGGGGCGGCAAAATACGTAGAGCCACCCCTGACTAATGTAGAGAGTTTTTCTAATGAAGATGACGTAGAATAAAAATATGGGAAAGGAAAGATTAAAAAAATAAAATGAAAAAAATAAATAAGGGAGAGCTAATTAGGAAGAGGTTTATGGAAGATTTTCTTCCAGACTCACTGCTGCTCTTTCTTTGGTGCTGCCTGAACCTAACAGAAGCATATAGCTCCTTTTCATGAACTTGGTTCCCTGCCCTTCAGCTATTGTGTGCATTGAAAGTTGGGAAAAAAGGTCTTGCCTTGATGTTATGTAACCTTACAGACATTAATTTGAAACAAACAAAACACTTAAAGCAGCTCTCATTCAGGGGATTTTACTGAGTGTTACTAAATTGCTGAATATTTAATAGCTAATCATGCTCCAGACCCCAAGGTCTGTCCCCCAAATGATAAGACTTTTTATTAAATGAACTTTAATTACTTAATAATTAGACCTTCTGTTGGGAAAGATGGGGATCCTGATAAGCTGCCAACCAGGCTGCAGGGCAAATCAGACTTGTGTGCCATTTTCAGATTAGAATTTAAAAGCAGGTCTGGGTGTAATGTTCTGAGACAGTGGGTGAAAGGCAGCCAGCCCAGTGTGTGAAAAGCCATGGATGGCATGAACCTGAACTGTGAAGTGGTTTATTTTTATGGTTATCTTAAAACTAGTATAACTATGCAAGGGAATCAATGTCAGACTGTTAGACTAAACCAATTGAACCAGATGTCAATACTGTAATGAGGATTGTGTCTGGGTCTACTAATATTTAAAATACTTTAGGTGTGGTGGGAAAACTCTGTGATAAATTGCTGACCGTGAGAAATGTTTTGACTGTCTCCGTGTCTACTCATTAGTCCTCTTCCCCGAAACAAGCTTACAACATTCCGGGCTTCTGAGCAGCTTCAAAGAACAATCTTTAAAAAAAAAAAAAAGCCTGAAAATGTTGTGGAATTTCACCATAAGAACATAACATAAGAACATAAGAATGGCCGTACTGGGTCAGACCAAAGGTCCATCTAGCCCAGTATCTGTCTACTGACAGTGACCAATGCCAGGTGCCCCAGAGGGAGTGAACCTAACAGGCAATGATCAAGTGATCTCTCTCCTGCCATCCATCTCCATCCTCTGACGAACAGAGGCTAGGGACACCATTCTTTACCCATCCTGGCTAATAGCCATTTATGGACTTCACCACTATGAATTTATCCAGTTCTCTTTTAAACATTGTTATAGTCCTAGCCTTCACAACCTCCTCAGGTAAGGAGTTCCACAAGTTGACTGTGCACTGCGTGAAGAAGAACTTCCTTTTATTTGTTTTAAACCATAAAAACTATACAGGCTTGAGGCCTTTGCCAGGCAATATATAGTCTTGGACCAGTGACAGCCCTGGGATCTGCTATAGTGGGATCCTGGAGACTTATAAACAGGAGCATTGTACATAACCACTGGAAAAGGGAAGGTCCCTGCTTTCCATTGGAACAGTATACGCTTCTAGAGCTGTAAGGACCCAGGAGATCAGAAAGTAAAACCATGACATTTATATATATACAGAAAGCCTACGGTAGATTATTTTTAAACTTTTTTTTTATGGCTCTTTCTGTGTTGTGAATGCTTGACTGAGAATGAAGGTACCTGACCTTACAGATGCAGAAAAATGCAAAGTCCCAATCATGTTTTTAAACTCTCTAAACATGCCTAAAATGTCTTTTCTGTAACAGATGTGGCATATATAGAACGTATGGTCGTGTCCAGTGGTGGTGCTCTGGGCTGAGTGCATAACTTGTGACAGCCTCGCATACGTAACATGGCCATCCAATCTCTGACTGATAAAATCCTTATACCACACTGCACCAATTTGTAGCTGTGTACAGGGTAGAATTTCAAAACTGCCTATGTAGCTAAGGAGCACAAGTCTCATTGGGGGTCACAAAGTCTTGTGCTTTTAAATCACTCAGGCACTCTTGAAAATCCTAACTGCAGTGTCTTTCTCCATCTTTTCCATGTGTAGTAACAATATGTGTTATATACAGTAGAGCCAAATTCACCACTGAAATAGACATATCTCTCTCAGCCACCACCACTACTACTGTCCCCAGTACACCCTTGTTTAGAAGGGCTTTTTCCATAGCAAGAGTGGAAAGTCTGCAGTCACTTGCACTGCTTTGCATATGGGCTTGAAAGGAAGACCTCCAATCCTCCGCTCTCTCTAACCCCACCCCAAACTTGTGGGTCTGGATTCCCCCACAGAACCCATGAAGGGGTTTGTGTGGTGTCTGGGGAAAGGTGCATGTGCCACTAGGGTTCCAGGTGAAATGAAGCATATTCCCCCTTTCCTAAATGAAATCTGTGACATATGGAGTGTGATGATGGTTTGTAATATACCTAAATTCTTAATGAGTTCTGGAGTCACTACCTAGGGTGGCCAGATCTAAGTGATTGTGAGAATCAGCCTTGGTCCCGCAGTTTTTTAATTTATTTGCCTAAAATGGAGATTCTTGAAATTGCTGCATGGACTCTTGAGGACAACCAGGTGTTTGTGACAAAAGCCTTGTTCATATGCTATCTTGACGGACAGGTTTTTGTTTGTTTGTTTTGCTCCCTTAAACTTTCGTGAACCTTCTTTTCTGCTGACATGAATGTAGTGGTGGCTTTTAACAGCTTTCTGTCCACACGCATGTTGCTTTTAACTTTTTAATTATTTATTTAAAGCAAAGCTAAAATAAAAGCATTCAATACTTCTGTCTTTTGAGTTTACATCAGCTCTGCTTCATGTGAAAAGCTGTTACAGCCTGTGTCTGTGCCAACAGCTTCATTTGAAATGTAGCATTTTTGCTCTTTCTGTAGATTATGGAAGGGTGCAGCTGATGGTTGTTCACCTATAATAATAATAATAATTAATAATTGGAGATATACCTATCTCCTAAAACTGGAAGGGACCTCGAAGGTCATTGAGTCCAGCCCCTGCCTTCACTAGCAGGACCTGTGGTGTGGAATTCAAAACTACCACGCAGAGTTGAGTTGTTCTTTCTCTTTTCAGAGCAGGGTACTCTTTAAATATGTATTAACAGTGATCATTATGATTACAAAGTACTAAATACGTAGGACAATGTGCAGTATGACTTTTTTTTTAACATACAGGAATCTTTTCATAAGTTGCAGTTAATGTCATTAAAATTCATTATTAAGTTAAAGGAGACATGAGTTCCTCTCCTTCAACTGCATCCTTGACTGTTTAGCTAAATGTGTGTATATTATATGTGTGTTTGTACAGCACCTAGAACAGCGGGATCCTAGACCATGACTGGGGTTCCTAGGCACTATGGAAATATAAATAATAATAATATATAGTTCTTGCTACCATAGTGTCTGAGCACCTTACAATTGTTAATGGATTTTATCCTCACACCCCTGCCCTCCCGCCTTGTGTGAAGTATCTCAGGTGGTGAGCTGAGACAATGGGTAGATTATGTGACTTGACCCCAATCACACAGGAAATGTGGTTGAGCCAGGAATTGAACCCAGGTTTCCTGAATCCCACTCTAACAATACATTTATTAGACGACACTAGTTTCTGCCCTACCCACTCAGTGAAATTTTGACTGACTTTTTACTGGCCAAAATGCCAGAGCCCTTATTTTCTTTCTTCTCGAACTCTTGGTGGCCTCTGACACCACCGACCACTCCCCTACTTTTTGAAATATTGCACTTCGTTGACTTTGGGGGCTCTTGCCTCTTACTGGCCTCTTTCTACTCCTCTAATTTGCTTTCAAAATCTCTTTTGATGGGTTCTTCTCTTCACTTTCTCCCTTTGTCGATAGGCCTCTCCAAAAAGCTCTGTGCTTGTCCACCTGCTCTTCTCTCTCTACCTCCTATTTCTAAATGATCTTATCCATAAGGGTGGCTTCAAATACCATCTTTATACCGATGATTCACAGATCTATCTCTCTGCTAAAGACCTGTCTCCCTTTATCCAAACCCTAACTTCAACCTGTTTCTCTGACGACATCTGGTCATCATTTGGCAACTGAGCATTTCCTCTCCCCTTCTCCCTTGGTGTTCTGTTACCATTGATAACATCGCCATAGAGGCCTATAATCTGGGCATTATCTTTGACTCACTCAGGCCTGGTCCAATTCTTGCAGCTTTTACCTACTTGACATTTCACAGATCTGGCTTTTTAGTTTTGGTATCCTGGTGTACGGGGTGCGTGGGAATGGTTTGTTTGTATCATTAAAGACATTATCATGCTCAGATATGTGAGGGGGCAGAATTACTGTTTCATTGGCAACCATAAATCTGGCATTTCCAGTGCTGCTGCCACTGTTGCTTTGAAAGATATTTACATCTTTCATTTGCATTCCTTGGGGGAAATGGTGATTTTTTTAACAGTCTATATCTCAGCCAAAACCCAATGGAATTTCATGGTACAAGTAAAACACCCATGTCTAGCTCAAAGGCTTGGACCCTATTGAATTTTGCAATTCAACAGCTGTGTTGGAGCCTCTCAAAATATAGGTTGCAAGAGTCCTTCATAATGAAAAAGTGACAGGAGTTGCTACCTCTGCCTGCAATAACATGGATATAGACTTCGCTTGTTTCCATACAATGAATAGTATCCTTTCAGAGGACATGTCAGTCATACAGTTTGATGTGCAGCATGGAAGAAAGATTCCATTAGGTGGAAAGATGTGAAAATAACAAAAAGTTTCTTAATCCTACTTAATTTCAGTACATCTTTCTTTGAATTTCATCCTGTTCTGAATAGTGTGTATTGCAGAACACTGTGTTTGTACTTTGATAAAGTTATTCCTGAAGTAGTTTGTAAGTAACGTGTTGCTATTTGGTACTCTCTTATGTCAATAACACATCTATTATTTTCTTCTTTAAATTACACTCATTAGTGGCATACTGATAGTTATTCAGCAATCACGGAAGCCTCAAAGTACTTGTCTGAACATCACTTATTCTTCAGATTGGATGATTAGCCAAATCCAGATCAACACAGATACATTGTGCAATTTATATTTTCAGTGACTATATAATTGCTTCTTTTCCTTGTGCTTGCAGGACCATTGAGGTTTCTTTCCCAGACAGAATCTGTCACAGCTTTTGCAGGAGACACAGTTTTGTTAACGTGAAGTAGTTGGAGAGCCTATGCCGATGGTACACTGGCAAAAAAACCTGGAGGACCTGATCCTGAGCCCCAGTGACACCCGAGTGGCTGTCTTGCCCTCTGGAGCTTTACAGATTAGCAGAATCCAAGCAGGAGACAGTGGGATCTATAGATGCCTTGCAAAAAATCCTGCTAGTTCCAGAACTGGAAATGAAGCAGAAGTCAGAGTTTTGACAGGTAAGAACCATATGATTTTACATTGCCCTTATGCTTCCCCAAGTATATGTGGCTCAAAAATTTGTCTTTCACCAACTGAAGTTGGTCCAATAAAAGATATTACCTCACCCACCTTGTCGCTCCTGATGGGGGCAGTTAAGTTTTCTTTCCAGTTGCTTCTATGAGCTTACGAATTCTTTATTTTGAAGAGCCTGGAGACATTTAGAAGCTTCTGGGTGTGAAGGTGAGTAGCTGGCCTTATGTGACTAGCCAAATTTCCATAGGCCATGGTTTGAGAGCTGATGCAATTTTAGTTAAAGGTTTATGTTCCTGTATCTATATCCATATTCATTCTTGTATCCACATCTCGCTCTATGTACCTTTGGCCTGCCAGGCTTTCCACCACTCCAACAGTCTTCCGTCTAGCTCCAGCGTCTTTATTTCTAGAAATATTACCATGAATATAATTGAGCAACAGAAGATTGCTCTGCAGCATGATTCCGTGCAGAAATGCCTTGCCTTCTAGTCCTGTGTTTCTAAAGGCAAACACCAGTGAAATTCTACAAGGACATTAACCATCATATTTTTAGAATCTGCTCAGAAAGCCCTCCTGCTGGATGATCAAGTCTAAGGGGAAAAACAATTGAAGACAGTTGGCAGTTTTTCAAAGAGACATTATTAAGGGCACAAGAGCAAGCTATCCTACTGAGTAGGAAAGATAGGAAGTATGGCAAGAGACCACCCTGGCTTAACCAGGAGATCGTCAATGATCTAAAATTCAAAAAAGAGTCCTACAAAAAGTGGAAACTCAGTCAAATTATAAAGGATGAATATAAACAAATAACACAAATATGTAGGGACAAAATTAGAAAAGCCAATGCACAAAACGAGATCAAACTAGCTAGGGACGTAAAAGGGAACAAAAACAATTCTACAGATACATTAGAAGCAAGAAGACAACCAAGGACAGAGTAGGCCCATTACTCAATGAGGGGGAAAAGCCAATAACAGAAAATGTGCACATGGCAGAGGTGCTTAATGACTTCTTTGTTTTGGTTTTCACCAATAAGGATGGTGGTGATTGGACATCTAACGTAGTGAATACCAGTGAAAATGATGTAGGATCAGAGTCTAAAATAGGGAAAGAACAAGTCAAAAATTACTTAGACAAGTTAGATGTTTTCAAATCAGCAGGGCTTGATGAAATGCAGCCTAGAATACTCAGGGAGCTGACTGAGGAGGTATCTGAGCCATTAGCAATTATCTTTGAATAGTCACGGAAGATGGGAGACATTCCAGAAGACTGGAAAAGAGCAAATATAGTGCCCATCTATAGAAAGGGACATAAGGACAACCTGGTAAATTACAGACCAGTCAGCTTAACTTCTGTATCCAGAAAGATAATGGAGCAAATAATTAAGCAATCAATTTGCAAACACCTAGAAGATACTAAGGTGATAAATAACAGTCAGCATGGATTTGTCAAGAACAAATCATGTCAGACCAACCTGATACCCTGTCAAAGAAAGCTAACGAGCCTTGTGGATGGGGGGAAGCAGTAGATATGGTATATCTTGATTTTAGTAAGGCTTTTGATACTGTCTCACATGACCTTCTCATAAACAAACTAGGGAAATGCAACCTAGATGGAGCTTCTATAAGGTGAGTGCATAACTGTTTGGAAAATCGTTCCCAGAGAATAGTAATCAGTGGGTGACAGTCGTGCTGGAAGGGAATAACAAGTGGGGTCCCACAGGGATCGGTTCTGTGTCTGGTTCTGTTCAATATCTTCATCAATGATTTAGATAATGGCAAAGAGAGTACAGTTATAAAGTTTGCAGATGATAACAATGGGAAGGGTTGCAAGTGCTTTGGAGGATAGGATTAAAATTCAAAATGATCTGGACAAACTGGAGAAATGGTCTGAAGTAAACAGGATGAAATTCAATAAGGACAAATGCAAAGTACTCTATTTAGAAAGGAATGATCAGTTGCACACATACAAAATGGGAAATGACTGCCTAGGAAGGAGTACTGTGGAAAGGGATCTGGGGGTCATAGTGGATCACAAGCTAAATATGAGTCAACAGTGTAATACTGTTGCAAAAAAAGGAAACATCATTCTGGGATGTATTAACAGGAGTGTTGTAAGCAAGATACGAGAAGTAATTCTTCCATTCTAGTCCATGCTGATTAGGCCTCAGCTGAAGTATTGTGTCCCATTCTGGGCACCGCATTTCAAGAAAGATGTGGACAAATTGGAGAGAGTCCAGAGAAGAGAAACACAAATGATTAAATATGTAGAAAACGTGACCTATGAAGGAAGATTGAAAAAAAAACGGGTTTGTTTAGTCTGGAGAAGAGAAGACTGAGAGGGGACATAACAGTTTTCAACTAATAGAAGGTTGTTACAAGGAGGAGGGAGAAAATTTGTTTTTTTCTTAATCTCTGAGGATAGGACAAGAAGCAATGGGCTTAAATTGCAGCAAGGGAGGTTTAGGTTGGACATTAGGAAAACTTCCTAACTGTCAGAGTGGTTAAGCACTGGAATAAATTGCCTAGGGAGAGGGATTTTTAAGACCTTTTTGGACAAACACCTGTCAGAGATAGTCTAGATAATATTTAGTCCTGCCTTGAGTGCAGGGGATTGGACTACATGATCTCTCGAGGTCTCTTCCAGTTCTATGATTCTGTGATTCTATCATAAGCATATGTAACTTCTAGTTAAGCCAAAGGGCATGGTGCAGGTCTCTCGGACTGCTGGGGTGAAATCCAGACCCCATTGAAGCCACTTGGAGTATTGCCACTGAGTTCAGCAGAGCCAGGATTTTACCCATGAACTATTAGAATGAATCTGTCCATGTGTGGATCTCTTATAGAGACATGGCTCACGGAGTTCTGTTTATTCTTCCTTTTGGGGAGTGGTAGATGGCTCTGGGAACCATTGATTTGATGGGCAGAGCCAATGGGATTTGTGAGATTCAAACATTCTCTGTATTTTAGATTCTGATGCCAGGCAAACCCCTGGGACAGCCTGGGATTATAGCTCCCACCAACTCCTCCGGATGCATTACAGATTGCTTGCAGCTTGGGGGCAGAACCAAACCCATCATTTGCTGGTAGCAAGGTAATACCCCACCTCCTGAAGTTCCCTGCAGTTTTTTTCTGCCTCAGTGGTTGCAGCCCTCCCAGCTGCTGAGTTTTTCATAGGGAAATTCCAAACTCCATTTCAAATTCTTAGATGAACAATTCTTCTCAATAATTTGCCTTTTGAGGAGATTGTATCCTCAGCTCTGCTTCCTCTTCTGAGGCATGGGCAGTCGGTGGTGCTCTGTAGGCTTCAGGGAGAGAGCTAGGGTGAGAGAAGTAAGAGGCAAAAGGAGGGGACTGTGTCCCCTCCCCTCTACTCCCTTGTCATGAGCGTCTTGTTGAGACATTGGGCCAATTCTGTGGGCAGAATGCAGTCTCTCTCCCAACTCAGACGAGGTGGGGTTACCTAGATACCCTTCCCCCTGGCAGGAAAGGAGGCAGGCAGGAAGGATTGGAAATGAACAGACTCCAGAGCACGCAGCCCCACAATCTCCACAATGGGAGTGAAGCCAAAATGGCAGCACACCAGATGTGGTTGCACCTGGGTCCCAGCCATGCTTCACACTATGGAGCACAGCCACCTCGTCCACTTCTCTACGAGTTGTGGATGGAGGGCACTGGGCACAGTATGGACACTGCAAATGGCAGTAAGGAGCCTTCATGTCCAGCTCTCTTCCCTTGCTGTGGCCTCTGTAATCGCCCCTCAGCCCTCTACTGATATACCAGGATTAGGAACTCCAGGAAAGAAAAAGACCTATCTGGCTCGTGTGGATCCCATGCAACAGAGGGTTGTGATTCTGGGGACTTGAGACTCAGAATCCCAGATCCATACTTGAGACCCAGAAAGGGCCTATTTGGGAGAGGGACACAAATAGTTCCAACCTCTCTTAGGACACGGAGATGGCTCTGAAAATATTTCAAGTGGTTTACAATCTCTGGACCCAATTTCATTTCCCCATCTAAAGCAGGATTATGGGGACAAGCTCCCATAAATAACTGAATAATAAAATCAGCTCTGTTTCCTCTGCTCTCCTCCCTGAATGCAGCAGGGCAACTGATCCTCAGCACCTGGTTCCCTGGCTCATGAGATGAGTGCAGCATGGCGGATCAATACAGAAAAGAATAGGCCATAAACATACTGATTCCTCTAGGCATGCATGCATGCCCCTCACCACAAATAGAATTGTTCCTCCTTAGGCAGGAAGGCCAGTGGTCAAAATCAGCGTTAGATAATCAAATATTTACAATATATCTAAAATACTCTACACATAGTGGCCTTAGGGAAGAAGGAAAGAAGGAAGAAGTCTCTCCTGTGTGAGTGGAAAATGTACGACATTATGGTCCTAAAACCTGCATGTATTTAACTGATTGGAATCTGTACACGCGTGAAAATTCATTTAAACAATGCCCATTAGAAGGTACCTTCAATCTATAAAATCAGGACATCTGGTCACCCTACTTCCATAGATAACAGACCTGCTGTGGTTGCAGCAGTTCGTGTGTCTGATGGGATTTTCATAATAAGTAGGAAGAACATAATCAGCTCCACTCCTGAGAGATTCTCCTGCCTTGGGTGGAGCAAAGTTGTGCACCGCCCAACAATGTGTAAGGATCTGCAAGTCTATAATCAGGGTTGCAGGGTCCTGGGCCACCAAGAAAGCAGCATCCAACAATTTCTTGGAATATTAGGCACCACAGGAAATACTACCTGAAGAGGCCAGAGAGACAGAATCCTGCAGCCCCCTGATTAGTCCACACCAACTATTTAAATTAGGACATTGTCCTGCAGAGGTGTCCAAGCAGGAATGAAGACTCTGGCTTGCTACATATCTCGTCTTCACCCCATCTCACTCCTGACTCCTGCCTTGACCTCAGCCCAGTGAAGAGTACCAGTCCAGCTGCCTCTGCCCCAGCCATTGTGCAAGCGGGATACAAGATCTACATGGCACACATTGGATTAACAGGGTGGCTTCTGCACCCAGAAATATCTCACTCATCATAAGTAATTTGGTGGGCTGGTGATCAACTTCTTTGCAACTAGAAACAGAAAATAAAGTGCCCTGTGGCCTTTCTGTGTGTCAGGGCTCAGGATCTTATGCAGTGAATGGCATCTTGCAAAGCTGGGCAAAGTCCCTGCTACATCTTCTAATCTTTTCCACTGCTCCACAGGACAATACAAAACATGGGAATGAGATACAGCATATGCCTTTTTGGATGTAGAGACTATAACACTCAGGCTTGATTAGCTTGGCCCTGAGCTTCAGATGCCTGTCTTACAGAGCTTTGCTATTGCAAAACCAGTCTTCCACCCAGGAGCAGGGAGGTTTACAATTGATACTTGCATGAAGTGGTGATTGCTCTCATAGAGCCCAACAGAGAAATCAACATATAGAACTTATTCTATTGGCTGGTTAAGCCAGTGAAACACATCCTTGAGTGGCCATAGCCCAGGAAGGCTCGGTGGTGGGTATATAACAGTGTCCAAGCGAAAGATCAAGTCTCTATAGTATAAAGTTCTCAGCATGTTCAAGAAAAGGAAGTTTTTTATACAAACGCCAACCTCAAATGCTTTCTTGGTCATCAACCTTATTCCAGCTCGAGGGAATAGAATATGTCCTTGGAACCTCATTCTGCTCTTTACAGCACTACCCAGGTTGAACACTGCAGGGGCTATGTTCTCTATCCATTGGAGAAGGCCTTTCAATGTCATTTTTTCCTCTTTGGCAGAGTTTTTCTCCATGTGTGGTAACCATATTTAAAGGATGATTTTACTTCCCACTCTTGAGGCACATTGGCACAAAAATTAACTTTAATGGCTCAAAGAATAGGGAAACTTATCCATGCCTATCTGAAAATTGCCTTTTTTCAGGTAATAAGGTCCACAGATCTGGCCCACCCTTGAGACCAGTGGATTATGCAGAATAGAGATGAAAACTGGCATCCAAAGATTAGGTTAGTTGTCGGTTGGTGGAATTTACCATGTTCTGCAGTAGGAGAAATTTTTGTGGTTTTCTCAAAGTATATTTAACAAAATCTGTAACTTAAGAAAGTGTATTTGAATTATTCTGATTGTAGAAACTTTCTCAACTGGAGGATACATCAGGGGGAAAGGCATTCCCCTGCTGCTAGTTACAGACAGGTCTGGCTGGCCGTAAGCTGCAAGCAGGTGGAAGTTCCCATTGTAATGGATCTATAAGCCTCATTGCTTGAAGAAAGGGAATTTTTAGTTAAGCACGGATAAATACTCTTATTCTTTTGGTTTGGAAGTGGGGATGGGGAGGAAAACAAAATTTGACACCTTTAATTCATTTATCCACCAAATAGCACAAATTTATTTAGATAATTGAACCTACAACTCAAATGTTTCTTGTGGCATGATCAGTAATGCTCTAAATAAACAAGACACTACTGAACAAAAATAGGCAGAAGCAAGGTTCCTCTAAACTCAGAATGGAGGAAGGGAGGAATTCAAAAGAAGGAACATTTTGTTTTGGAAATGTCTTCCGTTAATCTTCTAAGAAAGTACTAAAAACTTGGCGAGAGATACTCTCTGTCAAATTCAGCCTGTAGATATGTGCTTCCAGCCCTCATTGATTTCAGTACAGGCACAACTCAGAGAGCAGTATCTGGCCACAGAAAGATAGATCTTGACAGCATTTTTTTACACTGAGAAGTCATTTGAATTCCACCTTCTAAAACAACATTCCTGAGCCTCACTAGCAATATGGGAAGTGGATAGTTTGGATAAAATGTGAGCTGTCTCAGGCCATCATCCAAAGCCCAAACTAAAGCCAGATCTTTTCTGATGTCTGGAAAATTCAGTTTACTTTGAGTTCTTGCACTTCCTGATTCTGTGTGGGCCCAGAAGCAGTAGTGCCAAAATCCTGGGAGAATGGGTATTCTCATGGAATTTCCAACTCACTGAAGCTAAGGAGAAGTGGAAATTTCACAAGAAATCCTGTTCTCAGTGTTTTCAGTGCTGGGTCAACATGGCTGAATTTGGGATAAACATCAATAAATTCAGTGTTGTGTTGTCCAGGGTTTAACAAGGGGAATCCTGTAAATATCCCTCTGAGCCTATGGTAAATCCCATGTACCTGATGTGTGTATGATGGCAGAGAGGAGAGCTGAGGGACTGGAGAATCTATTCATTTATTTTCCCATTTAAACTGAAAATGTGCTGTCATTACCGTGACCAAAGACAGACACACCACGTTCAACTCTTATTTATAATACCAAATAGATAAGGATGTCTGGGAGCGTCCTCCCATGAGAATATTTTTGATAATACTTGCCAGTTGGTGCAATCTGGTTTATTCCAAAGGCAAAACATTTTCTCTTGCAATGTACTGTATGAGAACCTGGAGTAAGTCATCTCTGGCAGGTATTTGTTTGGATAAAATGGATGGTGTAGTAATAGCCAAACTTGCCTTCCGCTTGGAGGCAGGATTTCAAAAAAATTGCCACTAGCCTCTGCTATCAGACTCCAACACATCACTGGATTAAATTTGGGATGAGCTTTGAAGCTACTGGATGCTTATCTGAGCAAAGGCTTTTTAACCAATCTAACACCCATTCATTGTTTCACTTCTTCCTTTGTTTTACGAATAGCCAGCACACATTTTCCCCCAAAGAATGCTTATTCCTGATGCACAGACCTAACCTTTAATTAAAATGTACCCCTTTACTTCAGGTTCCAGAAACATAACCTCAGCCAGACACTTTGGACAGACACTACAAGACTGCAGAAAACGAGAGATGCTCACATCACCACATACGCTCCTCTAATCAATATAGAGAAAAGAATCTTCTTGTACACAGAAAAGAATCCTAAGATACAAAATCACTCCCAAACTCATCCCTGGTGTAAATTGATTGGTCCGGTTGGTTTCTTGAGAAGCCTGTACCCTGCTGAAGTGCAATGATTTTTTCCCCAATGCATAAGTTGTGTAGTTCATTGTCTAAAAGCATTAATTTTCCTTTTGTAAATAATAACCCTGCATTGTCCTTAGGGGCAGATGATATTGATGGGTCTAGTGTTACCTATTCTGGAGTCTTCTTTGTCTCACACAGTTTACCTCTGCTGAATTACAGTGCAGAATTTGCCACCCTACTTCCCCACAAAAAACATCACACACAATGTGCTCCACCAAGGACAGGGGCAGCTCCAGGCACCAGCGCAGCAAGTGCGTGCGTGGGGCAGCAAGCCGGGGAAAGGGGGTGAGTGGCCTGTCAGTTGTCATGAGGGCGGCAGTCAGGGAGCCTTTGGTGGCGTTTCTGTGGGAGGTCTGCCGGTCCCCTGGCTTCGGCGGTAATTCAGTGGCGGGTACGCTGAAGGCGCGGACCGTAGATCACCCACACAACCACTGCCGAATCCACGTGAACAGTGGACCTCCTGCAGAAACGCCGCCAAAGGCTGCCTGACTGCCGTGCTTGGGAGGGCAAAAATATAGAGCCGCCTGACCAAGGAAGAAGAAAAACTTGCAACCTGTTCTTATTTAATGAAAAATAGAGTTAATTTGCCTTTGGGTGATCAGCTCCATGTGCACACTTGTACTTATTGGAGGGAAGAGGGAGGAGGGTGAATGCACCATAGATGCTGTTGCTGTTCCTATTGAAGTAATACGACACACTCTGAATTGCATGAAGGGCTAAAATATGCTTTGATGGTTGTTAAGTAACTTCTGCATTAAAAGACCAGAGATTAGAACTTCACATTTGCTTAAGCACCACTTAACCCCACAGCAATGGCAGAAGGTGTTCTCATAAAAGTGGAATTACTGTCCCAGTTGAACAAAAGTCATCACTATTAGGCTAAATTGGTCCCCTGGGATGCTACAGGAATCTGTTCTTGGCCAGTTCTATTCAATATGTTTATCAATGATGTGGAAGAAAATATAAAATCATTGTTGGTAAAGTTTGCAAATGACACAAAAATTGATGGAGTGGTAAATAATGATGGTGAGTGGTCTGGGATCACTTGAACAACACATATTTTAATACTGCTAAATAGAACTAGGAGCCAAGAAATAGGATGAGGGACTTAAAAAAAAAAGACTCAGAATAATACTGAAGATAAGGAAGATGCCAGCCTCAGCCCAAACAACATACTGATATGGAAATGATTGCTTTAGACTTCTTTTTAATGCTATATTTAGCTTTCCTATCATCGGAGCATTAATTTATTTTGTTCTGGAACAGTTAGGTAAACTCAGCTGAATTATTCTCAGCATAGAATTGTAGAATATTAGGGTTGGCAGAGACCTCAGGAGGTCATCTAGTCCAATCCCCTGCTCAAAGCAGGACCAACGCCAACTAAATTATTTTAGCCAAGGCTTTGTCAAGCCAGGTCTTAAAATCCTCTAAGGATGAAGATTCCACCACCTCCCATTCCAGTGCTTTACCACCCTCCTAGTGAATTAATGTTTCCTAATATTCAACCTAGACCTTCCCCACTGCAACTTGAGACCATTGCTTCTTGTTCTGTCATCTGCCACCACTGAGAACAGTCGAGCTCCATCCTCTTTGGAACCCCCCTTCAGGTAATTGAAGGCTGCTATCAAATCCCCCCTCACTCTTCTCTTCTGCAGACTAAATAACCCCAGTTCCCTCAGCCTCTCCTTGTAAGTCATGTGCCCCAACCCCCTAATCATTTTTGTTGCCCTTTGCTGGACTTGTTCCAATTTGTCCAAATCCCTTCTGTAGTGGGGGGACCAAAACTGGACGCAATACTCCAGTGTGGCCTCACCAGTGCCGAATAGAGGGGAATAATCACTTCCCTTGATCTGCATACTGTCTCTATATTGCTCTTCCTCTCAATACAATGTTAGAAAAGAATTTTCTACTCTCCCCTGCCTCCCAAGCATGTTGGGGTTTGTGAAGTTTGCAAATACAAAAAATCTTATTTTTTATGGCCTGGTCCAATTGACAAACTCTTTTCTTCACTACACATGAGGGTTTTTGCACTTTTTTAACTTAGTTGTCACTAATGTTGTGTTTGAAATTTAGTGTGTGTAAATATTTAATGTTCACTCCAGCGTAGCCAAGTCTTGCAATTTGATTACTGGGTTTGAAATATTTGGTGTTTTACTTAAATCCCCAGGTTCTGGATTCAAGTAACTGTTGGTTTCTGTTGGAGGAAGTGGTGAGAGTCTAGTCTCATTGGTTAAGGAGCCTAAGTGCACCTCACTGGCTCAGAAACCAGACAACAAATAAAAAGAACCCAACATTTATTATTTGACTTAAAATAATCAAATTATTTTTTTTAATCTCATGATTTTGGGGGCCTCCCTGTAACGAAGTGGGAATTTTCTGTAATATAGTGACACCTATCTGTGCCTCAGTTTCCTCAATTTTTGCAAGGCTATGATGTGTGGAGGGTAGAAAGATTGTTTTGCTCTCAGGGTAGGCAAGAGACACAGGTATGAATGCCACCTTGGTATCTGAGCCTGAATGGGTCATTGAAAAAAGACTAGCTGAGGCTGACCCTATAGCAACAGAGAATCTGAGACAACAATGACAAATCCAGTCACCAGGACACTGATGCCAAGCAACCATAGGGAGATGGATTTCCCACCTCTCTTAGCAGGAAGGCTGAGCAACATCCCCCAGCTAGAGAACAAAGGACAGAGGTGTCAGATAGGGAGGATGAGTGTTGGCTGCTGGAAGGAGTCAGGACTCCCACCTGGGATTTGATGAAGTAGGTCAGACTGAGAAACAGACAGACATCCTGAACATGGGAGTTCACTACAGCCTGGCAGGGCTCTGGACTAACCAGAATGGACTAACCAGTTCTCTATGCTAACCTTAGGACTTCCTATGTTGTGTTCCAATTGACTAATAAATCCTACAATTTTGACAATGCTATTTGAGTGTCATTGAAAAGGCTTGGTGAGGTGCATTAATCCCTGATGAGTGTACAAGTCTCTACCAGGAGCCTGTCTCATTTGGACTCGCTGGGCAAGGTGTGAAGCAGAAGGTGGCGAGGCCATGTTGCTTACCCTGGGGGAAGAGAGAGACCCCTTGGCAGTCTAGTACACTGAAAAAGTTCCTCCTGGAGACTGTTCCAAAACTAAGGCCTGTCACTGATCCTGTGGATTTGTGACACTAGCACATAATTTTTAAACTCTGTGTTTGCAGTCATATCATTTGTACTGTAATTTGTCAGTCATGGCACTCTTTACTAAGTATACAAAAATATTACAAGTATTGTGGAATTACGTAGAGTAATAAAATAAAATGTTCAATGGACAGCTGTGATTTTAGTTCAGGGAGAAAAAATAAAAGCAGCAAGACCCAATGAAACAAATACTAAAAATAAAATTATTGACCCTAAACATTTTATTCACATTTGGTTATACCTTAAGCAGGAAATATAATACACAGAGTGAAGAGGAATTCTTCTCAATAACACTCTGTGTACAATTTACTGTATAGCACACAATGATAAGTATATAGGCAATGTATACCATGGTGAACAATGCAGTATAAGAACTTGAAAGGACAGGTTTGCACATATTTGAATGCTCAAGAATGCCGATAACTGTTGAAGAGAAGCTTCTTGAATAAAGAGCGGCGAAGTTGCAAGGTGCGGAGTGATAATTCAGTAACTCACACACGTTTTGTGAAGCTCAACGTGTGTTTTTAACGTGCTAGACAAGTGAGCAGTGTTTTATTAAGGACAATAAGTAGGAAAAGTGGGAATAGAATTCTGGAGTTGTTGCTCATTTTTCTAGGCCATATGGGTGAGCTGGTTAGGGGGAGGTATTAGATTTCAAAAATACCTATGTTCTCCTCATAAGTCATGATTTTGCTCAAATTTTCTAGGAAAATTCACCTTTATGGAAGAGGCCAAACAGGGATAATTTCAACTCAAAAGCTGATTGTTTCAGAAAGGTTTAAGTGTGTGTGAAAATAGGATTATAATTATCATAGATACTGTTTTCAACCTTAACAGGTGTCTGACAGTAGCTGCTTTACTTATGTGCCTTATTTTGGAACCTAATCCTTCAACTCACATACTCAATAAGCAATTTTTACTCATATGAGTAAGCCAAGACCAGTGGAGTTTCTCATCTGAGTGCAGGGTACAGAATCCTCATCAGGGTTCTGGTATGTTGGGTTTTTTTTAGCGTTGCTTGTAGAAAATTTGACTAAATACTTAAATTATAAAAAAATAAATCAGGATTTTGACTTCACTGAAGGATCATGTAGGAAAGGCTGTCTGTTATCCCAGGGGGAGACAGGCTCTCTTGCTATTTAGCCATAGTGGGACGGAAATTTATGGAAGCACAACACAGAACAATAAATCCATATTATTAGCATGATGTAGTTTCCTTTTTTTCCAGTATGAAAGTATCTTTTATGTGACATACCCATTAATTATATAAAGGTTTTGTATTTCAAAGCTAGCTTTACGCTAAGCTTTAACAAAACAGTGTCCTGAATTTCAGTCCTGGCTGTAAATAGCCGTGCACTCATAAATTGATATTTTTCCAGACACGGTATAAAATTTTATAGGTAGAAAATTAGTGTGTGATACTTAGAGAATATAATGGGATACTGTTCTGAATAGGCCAATCTATTGGCTACAAAACATGCAACATACCATACTGTTTATAGCATATATGCAGATGGATGGGGAAATAAATACAGATATAAGCATATATACCTAGTCAATGTGTCACTTTTTGCATAGAACTGGTATAAGTAAAATATCAGGAGTAACAGAGCTGTAAATGCAATAACAAATAGCTACCAAGAAACTTCTGACTTTTCCTTGTCTGCTCAAAACTCCTTGGCTTGTTGCCAGATTAGGGTTTTTCTTCTTTATTAAATAAATTCAGTTTCCTGTGATCAGTTTGGATAGGATTGATTTTTGTGTTTAAGGTATTTGATGCACAGACTTAGGTCAGAAGAAGGGCAATAATAGTATCATGTAATTTGCCTCTGAATGTATTTGAAATACAATTTGTTATTTGAAGACCCATTGTACAGGATGAACTTCATGAGATCTAACTAGATTGAGGATGATCTAACTAGATTGAAGATTGTCAGTAGGTGGGGAATAGATTAGTTTACAAATCTGGGGATAGAGACAAGAGTGAACTGGTTCTTTTCACTTTAAATCAATTTCGGACAATATGCCTTTACTTTCCAATGGCAAAGCTATTTTACACCACATAATGGCACTACTGATTTAATAATGAAAAGTGTTGGGTGCTAAAAATAAAAAAATTATTCTGTCATAGGAGAGCTGAAAATTAGAAATACTGGGTTAGATTCTGAGAAGTGCACAGGTGAGGCATGTAAAGAGGTGTGAAAGGTTGCATAAAGCTCAACTTCACCCTTCTCCAATCCTGGACCTGCTGTGTGTTGTGCAGCTGGGATCTTCTGGGTATAAAGAAGCCCATGCACCTTTGTTTTTCATATATCCACTGAAGGTGGAGGGAGGAGGAGTGGTATAGGAGCTGCTACTTTAGCTGTTCAAGACTCATAGGCACTTGTGCCAGATTTGGGACTAGGTTGTGTCAGTGTTGCAGCGCACAGTGTTTACCTGCAACATGTAATGTGGGCAAGTAGCTGTCCAACAATTGTCCAGAATTAGGCAGGATTACTAGATGTTTAGAAGAGGGAACTGTGTGTAAGGGTTCCTGAGGATGTCCTCCCCCTCCTGTTATGGACTCTTTATTTTGCAGTGCCATTAAAACCCAGGGTCCAGCTCGAAGCGAATTCTCCCTGTGCAGGAATTGAGTAAGACAGCCATAGGCAGTTTTAGAAGGCTCCCTACACAAGTCTTGTTGTAAGGGGCATGACCAGGGATTGGAGGGGCAATGTCATAGTGGACACAGCTATAGCTACGGAAGGCGCAACAGAAAACAATTGTGAGCCAAATCATCTGGATGAAAGAATTAAATAGAAAAATGCAAATGATAACTGGGAACAGTTTAAATATATTTTACAAGATGCTCAAAAAGCCAAAATTGAGAGAGATTACATTGGTTAGAAAACAAGTGTGGCTGAGACGGAAAGTAGAAACTGTGTGTGTGTGTGTGTGTGTGTGTATTTGATATATATTGAATACAAAAAAGGGACATTTTATGGTGATTAATATAAATTAGATGCTAGGAATTGCAGAAAAATGATAAGAGAAGCATAAGACAAAACCAGTGGCCAGCAGAGTTAAGGACAATGATTGTTTCAAGTATATTAGGAACAAAAGGGATCCTAACAGTACTTTTCCATCACTACATAAAAATGGTACAATTGTCAATATTAATGCAGAGAAGGCAAAAGTGTTCAACAAATATTTCTGTTCTGTGTTTGGGAAAAAAGACAGATAATGCATTTATATCATATGATGGTGATCAAATTTACTTTCCATTCCAACAGTAACTCAGGAGGATGTTAAAAAGTTAGACTTTTTAAAATCAGTAAGTCCAGATAAAACATGCATCTGTCAATATTAAGAGATGGCCAAGGAGCTCTCTGGACTGTTGTTAATGATTTTCAATAAATCACTGAACACTGGGGAAGTTCCAGAAAACTGGAAGAAAGCTAATGTTGTGTCAGGTGTCAGAGTGGTAGCCGTGTTAGTCTGTATCAGCAAAAAGAACAGGAGTACTTGTGGCACCTTAGAGACTAACAAATTTATTTGGGCATAAGCTTTCATGGGCTAAAGCTCACTTCATCAGATGCATGCAGTGGAAAATACAGTAGGAGATATAACACTTGATCTTAGCCAGAAGGCCGACTCTAAGGAGACTAATCAATTAAGGTGGGCTATTATCAGCAGGAGATAATCAGGATGGCCCATTTCAAACAGCTGACAAGAAGGCGTGAATAACAGTAGGGGAAAGTCTGTTTTGAAGTTTTTAAAGTTGCAATTCTGCAACAAAAAAGCTTCAAAAACAGATTCCAACGAGAAACTGCAGAAGTAGAATTAATTTGCAAACTGGACACCATTTAATTAGGCTTGAATAAAGACTGGGAGTGGATGGGTCATTACACAAAGTAAAAACTATTTCCCCATGCTAATTTTCCCCTACTGTTATTCACACCTTCTTATTAACTGTTTGAAATGGGCCATCCTGATTATCACTACAAATGTGTTTTTTTTCTCCTGCTGATAATAGCCCACCTTAATTGATTAGTCTCCTTAGAGTTGGTATGGCAACACCCATTTTTTCATGTTCTCTGTGTATATATATCCTCCTACTGTATTTTTCACTGCATGCATTTGATGAAGTGGGCTTTAGCCCATGAAAGCTTATGCCCAAATAAATTTGTTAGTCTCTAATGTGCCATAAGTACTCCTCGTTCTTAATGTTGTGTCAGTATTTTAAAAAGATAGAGGATTAGGTAGGTAATTATAGACCCATCAGCCTGACATGGATCTTGGGAAAAATAAGGAACAGTTGATACAAGGGTCAATCAAGAATTAAAGGGGGGTAATTTTATTAATGCCAATCAACATGGATTTATAGAAGACAGAACTTGTCAAACTAACTTTATCTTTTTTATGTGATTTCTTTGCTTGATCAAGGGAATAGTGTTGATGTAATATACTTAGTCTTCTGTAAACCATTTGATTTGGTACCACATGAGATTTGGATTAAGAAACTAGAACAATACAAAATCAATATGGCACACATTAAATGGATTAAGAACTGGCTAGCTGATAGGTCTCAAAATGTAATTGTAAATGGGGAATCATCACTGAGCAGATGTGTTTCTAGTGGAGTCCAGCAGGGATGGCTTTTTGGCCCTGTGCTATTTAACATTTTTTATTAATGGAAGAAAACGTAAAATCATTACTGATAACGCCCGGATGACCCAAAGACTGGGGAAGTGGTACAGAATGGAGAGGATAGGTCACTAGTACAGAGCGATCTGGATTGTTCGGTAAGGTGGGTGTGAGCAAACAATTCATATTTCAATATGGCCAAATGTAGAGTCATACATTTAGGAACAAAGAATGCAGGCTATGCTTACAGGATGAGGGGACTCCTGGGAAGCAGTGACTATGAAAAAGACTTGGGGGTAATGGTAATCATGAACTTCCAGTGTGGCCCTGGGGCCAGAAGAGCTAATGCAATCCCTGAATGTATAAACAGAGCAATATTGAGTGGGGTTAAAGGAAATATGTAGGGTTACATTCATATTTTCTTGACTGTGTGGATTCATAATTGATTAAGGTTATGGGCTAATTTAGGTGTATTACAGTTCCTCATTCTGTAACATTTTGCCACTGACAATTAAACCGCAGTGGAAGAAGCTTTTCCAAAACAACTGTTTTCTTGACAAAATTCTGGTACATTTAATTAAAAAAAAACCCTCCACCTAAATAGCTAAAAGTAATAGCCCCAATAATAAAATGTTCATTATTTCAAAGGCTTGTAAATATTTTTATTCCTATCACAAGTCAGGAAAACTGAAGGTTCAAGGTCACACAGCAAGGCAGCCACAAAGCTGACTTCTAGTCCCATATTCCAACCATTAGTTGACTGCCTCTTTTGCAAACTGTAAATGTATTTTGCAAATATTGTCGCAAGAAGAATGCCTTGATGGGTGTCAGTACAAATGTTATGATCTTTTTACCTCTTTATTGCTTATCCACATAGGCTCATATGACATCCTATAGCTCTGCTAAGTCTGGCCTGAATTTCCTTCGGGGGGTGGGGAAGCAAAATCCCAAACACATTACTACATTGTGGTTATACACTTTAATGCATTCTGTATATTGACAGATCAGTATCATTTTAATGACAGATTTCTCTATCGTTCTTCACACATAACCTTTGCTTCTTCGGTAGGATTAACTATGCAGCCTCTAGGCGTGATGGTAAGATCAGGTCAGGGAATTGGTTTGTCCTTGTCTCTGTGACAGGAGACAGCAAAATTGGTTTTTAGTAAGTATGAATCTTTATCTCCTCTAATCAAATTTAGAAATGTGACTATGAGCACTTATAGACATTAATGTCATATTAAAGGAATTTGTTCTGCAGTTTGCAATAGAAAAACTGCTGCAATAATAAAATAACATTATACTGGCCTGATATACAGTATTAGCAAAAATATGTTCAGCAAAATTCATATATATGATATGATAGTTTTCTTTCAGCTGAACAACTCTTACTAATGGACTGTAGTGCAAAAGTAATTGAGTACAATAAGAGACTGTGTATTTCAGGCCAGCAAAATAGGTCATTGTATGGAACCAGTCCCCATTTTCATAGTAATGTACAGCATAGCTCAAATGCAGTAGTGACAGTCTCTATCTCCTGCCTGGCACTCTCCATTTCTGTAAGGCTGAATGAGCCAAATTCCCTGCAACTTCCTTTGTTATTCCTTCTTTTGGAGGCTCACAGGGTGGGATATTAAACAGAAATTGAATTATTCTTGGCTGAATGCCATTTGATATGAGATTAAATGCATCACAACCCTTATTTATAAGATATGATGCAGACATAAAATGTACCCCTGGTTTGATTAAAGGATTAATCAGTAAATAATAATGAATAATAACAATAAATTATGATGAGGGGCACTAGCCTGAGAGTGGGGAGACCAGAGTTTAATTCCCTGCCACAGACTTCCTGTTTGGCTTTGGGTAAATCACTTAATCTCTCTGGGTCTCAGGTCCTCATCTGTGAAATGGGGATAAAAGTACTTCCTAAATTAATTCTTTGTATCCAGCTCCAATGTAGAGGATGTGAGGGAGATTCCCATACGTGACCCATTCTTTTAGGTGACATATCTAAGGAACTGTCCCAGTCTGAGGTGTCAGTAGGGATTTTAGAAGAAATTGATAAATTAAACAGTAATAAGTCAGCAGGACCAGATGGTTTTCACCCGAGAGTTCTGAAGGAACTGCAATATGAAATTCCAAAACTACTAGCTGTGGTATGTAACTTATCACTTAAATCAGCTTCTGTACCAGCTGACTGAAGGGTAGCTATATGATGCAATTTTTTAAAAAAGGCTCCAGAGGTGATCCTGGCAAGTACATGTCAGTAAGCCTATCTTCAGTACTAGGCAAATTGGTTAAAACTATATTAAAGAATAGAATTATCAGGCACATAGATGAACGGAATATGTTGGGGGAGAGTCCACAGGGCTTTTCTAAAGGGAAATCATGCCTCACGAATCTAGCAGAATTCTTTGAGGAGGTCAACAAGCATGTGGACAAGGATGATCCAGTGGATATCATGTACTTGGACTTTTCAGAAAGCCTTTGACAAGGTCCCTCACCAAAGGCTCTTAAGCAAAGTAAGCAGTCATGGGATAAGAGGGAAGGTCCTCTTATGGATCAGTAACTGGTTAAAAGACAGGAAACAAAAGATAGGAATAAATGGTCAGTTTTCAGAATGGAGAGAGGTAAATGGTGTCCCCCAGGGATCTGTACTAGGACCAGTTATATTCAACACATTCATAAAAGATACGGAAAAAGGGGTCAACAGTGAGATGGCAAAATTTACAGATGATACAAAATTACTCAGAATAACTAAGTCCAAAGCAGACTGTGAGGAGTTATAATGGGATCTCACAAAACTGAGTGACTGGGCAACAAAATGGCAGATGAAATTCAATGTTGATAAATGCAAAATAATGTACATTTGAATACATAATCCAAGCTATACATTCAAAATGATGGGGGTCTAAATTAGCCGTTACCACTCAAGAAAGAGATCTCAGAGACATTGTAGATAGTTCTCTGAAAACACTTGCTCAATGTGCAGTGTCAGTCAAAAAGTTAACAAAAGTTAGGAACTGTTAGGAAATTGATAGATAGCATGACAGTAAATATCATTATGCCTTTATATAAATCCATGGTCTGAGTACAAATTGAATATTGTGTGCAATTCTAGTTGCCCCAGCTCAAAAAAGATATATTAGAATTGGAAAATGTACTGAGAAGAGCAACAAAAATGATTAAGGTTTTGGAACAGCTTCCATTTGAGGAAAGATTAAAGATGACTGGGACTTTTCAGCTTGGAATGGAGAGACCGGGGGGGATATGATCAAGGTCTATAAAATCATGAACAATCTGGGGAAGTGAATAAGGAAGTGTTATTTATCCCTTCACATAACACAAGAACCAAGGGTCACCCAATGAAATGAATTGGCAGCAGGTTTAAAACAAACCAAAGGAAGTACTTGTTCACACAACACACAGTCAACCTGTGGAACTCATTGTGAAGGGATGTTGTGAAGGCCAAAAGTGTAACTGGGTTCAAAAAAGAACTGGATAAGTCCATGGATGATAGGTCTATCAACGCTATTAGCCAAGATGCTACCCTCTCCTTTGGGTATACCTAAACCTCCAATTGCCAGAAGCTGGGAGAGAATGACAGGATGGATCACTCAATAATTGCCCTGTTCTGTTTATTCCCTCTGAAGCATTTGGCATTGACCTCTGTCAAAGACAGGATACAGGGCAAGATGGACCATTTGGCCTGTATGGCCATTCTTATGTAAGGACAGAATCAAGCTGTTGGTGTTTAAACCTAGGGCCTCCAGATTCACTGATAGATCATGCCTAATTGCTCCCTGCCATAATATTTGCCAGGGTTCACTGTGCACTCCTTCTGAACTGGGTGAGCATGCAGATGCTCCAGTGGAGCATAGACCTTCACGTGCACTGGGACAGCATGGGCCTGAATGACCCCCTTTTAATGCTATCCCAGCTCTACTAACTGGTTGGGGCAGAACGGGGCTATGGGTTGTCTGTACTAGGCTCTCATGATCCTTGTGTACAATGTCTGTGAAGGATGCTGAAGGGGCAGGGTGAATTATTTTTTGACCACTTCCCTTCTCCTTTAGGCATACTTGAGTGTTATTACAGTATTTAGTTTCTGTTTCTTTTTCTTTTTCATTTTTTTCTTCTTCTTACCTTTTTTCTTCTCCCTTCATGTATAGAGTGTGAATATGGCAAGTACAAGTGACAAATTGCATACAGTTTGGGCAAAAATACAGGAAATGAATTTGTAATATTTGTATTGCTATTTTACCTCCTTCTGGCTAAGGAAAAATATCATCCAGTAAACTTTCATAATCAATTTTTTTCACTAAATATCACTAATAAAATCACATTGACCATAATCTCAGCTGGTGAAATTGACGTAGTTCCTCTGACTTCATTGGACCTTTTATATCAGCTGAGGATCTGCCCAATCAAACATAAAACCCAAAAAGTATCAGTAATAAATATGCTAACTGTGAAGTAATCAGTGTGTGCTGAAAGCTGTTCTTCTTTTCATGGCACAGACTAAGTTTGTATAACTCCCGGATGAGTGTTATTTTCAGAAGCCTGTAGTTGCATTCTTTTAGGTTAAAGTTGACATTCCAGTTAACCAGCATATGTGAGTTTTGGCAGTTGTTTTTTGGGATTATATGTCAGGTTTGATACCCTGAGATACAGGCATCCGACGAAGTGGATATTCACCCACAAAAGCTCATGCTCCAATACGTCTGTTAATCTATAAGGTGCCACAGGACTCTTTGCTACCCTGAGATAGCAGATCAAATCCTGTTTCCAAATATTGATGGTGGGACTAGCATTCAATACTCAAAATGTCCGATTTGCTCAGCAATTAACAAAATGTATCCTCTTATCCTAAAATTTATTATAGCCTTTATACCGCTGGCATAAGGAAGGGCTAAGGTCCTGATTCTGTGAAGTGCTGATCACCTTTGGGGAAACATTGAACACATTCAACTCTTAATGATTTATATGGGAGATGAGAGCACAGTCATCAACTTCCAGGAGGTCCTCAGCACCTTACAGGATCTTGCCCCACTTTGTGCAGGAGTTCCTACCATTTCTAAGTAGATTTCAGGATCTGAGACCAAAGATCCTATTCTTCCCTTTGCTTTTCAGAAAATTGTAGGTGATTTCCTCATCCTTCCTTTTGTAACTGATTTTCTATTAAGATCTTTATGTACCATTCTGCTACAGTCTCTGACCGTGCCCTGCACTCCCTCACTCAGGTAGAGCTTTCATTCAATTCTGCTGATGTTTCAAGAATGACTCATTTATAATTTGTATCTGCTTTTGAAGTGGACTTCCAAATGAAATACGGATGTGAAGATAATGCTGCCTTTTCAACTAGCATTTCTGTGTCTAAGCAGGAAAGAAAAGTTCAGATAGAGGTCTGGCCTTGCACTTGTAAGGTCTTAATGGGACAGTATATTGAAATGGTATTTGTTACCATACAGCACAGTACCTCCTTCTTGTGCCAGGCAATTTGTGCATTAATAAGTTGAAGCAGCTAGGTGACAGAGAGAGAGAGAGAGGCAGCTGGGCTGAGTCTAAGGCACCACACTGCAAATTTAGAAACTACTGAAGATTAAAAAAAAAAGCAGTCCTGCTAGGAAATAGGTGGTCAGAGGGTGAGGGAAGTCAGACAAATGAGGCTTGGATGAATGTAAAGAGCAAATTTTGGAGGGAAAAAAAAGCAGAAGCATGATTATGCAACGGTATTATACATATGTGTACTGAGAAACCGCGTGATTGCCTGTGCTGGTTGCCATTTGCCCACACAATCATGTTGTTTACATGTGCTAATGCAGGTGGGCAAATGTGCTCAAGCATCAAGCCTCCTGTTTTAAAACTCTGGTCTAAGGAAGATTTGGAAAAAAAAAAAGTTTCCTTGCAACTTAGATTTTTGTGTCTATCTTAATTATTTCATATAAATAGTTTAAGCTATGATTTGAAGTTATCATCAAAGAAAGGCTGAATACATTTCAGATTTAGATGAAATTTGGCAATTTCACATTCAGATAAGCATTCTCAAATTTAAAAAGTCATTAATCTAGCTGTATCATTTTTAGTAGGGTTTCCATTAAATTATGTGTTTCTGATACACTTCAGCTATATCAAAAATTTGGCCAGGCAAAATTGAAGCAATAGAGAAACAGATGAAATAACTAGGGCTGTCGATTAATCGCAGTTAACTAACGCAATTAACTCAAAAATTAATTGTGATTTAAAATTTTAATTGTGATTAATCGCAGTTTTAACCACACTGTTAAACAATAAAATACCAATTGAAATGTATTAAATATTTTTGGATGATTTCCTACATTTTCAGATATTTTGATTTAATTACAACACAGACTACAAAGTGTACAATGCTCACTTTATAATATTATTTTTTATTACAAATATTTGCATTGTAAAAATGATAAAAGAAATAGTATTTTTCAATTTACCTCATACAGGTACTGTAGTGAAATCTCTTTATTGTGAAAGTACAATTTACAAATGTAGATATTTTTGTTACGTAACTGCAATCCAAAAAAAAAGTAACGCACAACTTTAGAGCCTACAAGTCCACTTAGTCCTACTTCTTGTTCAGCCAATCACTCAACAAACAAGTTAGTTTACATTTACAGGAAATAATGTTGCCCGCTTCTTATTTACATCACCTGAAAGTGAGAACAGGTGTTCGCATGGCACTTTTGTAGCTGGCATTACGTGCCAGATATGCTAAACATTCGTATGCCTCTGCATGCTTCAGCCACCATTCCAGAGGACATGTTTCCATGCTGACTATGCTTGTTAAAAAAATAATGCAAATAATGCATTAAATTTATGACTGAACTCCTTGGGGGAGCATTATATGTTTCCTGCTGTTTTACCTGCATTCTGCCACTTATTTCATGTTATAACAATCTCAGATGATGACCCAGCACATGTTGTTCATTTTAAGAACACTTTCACTGCAGATTTGACAAAATGCAAAGACGGTACCAATGTGATATTTCTAAAGATAGCTACAGCACTTGACCCAAGGTTTAAGAATCTGAAGTACCTTCCAAAATTTGAGAGGGACTAAGTGTGGAACATGCTTTCAGAAGTCTTAAAAGCGTAACACTCTGATGCGGAAACTACAGAACCTGAACCATCAAAAAGGAAAATCAACCTTCTGCTGGTGGCATCTGACTCAGATGATGAAAATGAACATAGGCGTGTGCACGGGGTGTGCTGGGTGTGCCCAGGCACACCCTAATGCAGGGATGGGAAAATGGTCCCACTCTCCTGGCGTGGCAAGCCGTGGGGTCTGTGCTCCGGGGCCGGAGCGCCCGGCTGAGCATAGCAAGTCGCCGGCCCCTCCCCCACCTTTCCTCCCTCCCCTGGAGCCATGCTGCCACGCACACAGTGCTCTGGGGCCGGGGCTGTGCATTCCCATGGGGCAGTGTTTGGCTCCGTGGGGAGGCAGACACACTCCTGCTCATCTGGAGCCATGCCGCCTGAGGGGCGGGCTGCATGCCCGCAGGGCAGCGTGTCTGGCTCTGTGCGGCAAAACATGCTGCTAGGAGCCTCATGGTAAGGGATCCGGGACCGGGGGCGTTGGATAAGGGGTGGGAGCAGTCAGGGGACAGACAGCAGGGTGGGTTGGATAGGGGATGGGATCCTGGCGGGGGGGTGGTTGGGGCGGAGGGTCTCTGGGGGGGGGGTTGGATTGGGCATGGGAGTCCGGGGGTCTGTCGAGGGGCAGGGGGTGGATATGGGTCAGGGCAATCAGGGGACAGGGAGTAAGGAGGGTCTGGCGGCAGTTAGGGTGTGGGGGGTCTCTGGAGTGGGTGGTCAGGGGACAAGGAGCTGTGGGGGTTGGATGAGTTGGGAGTTCTGGGGGTCCTGTCAGGGGGTGGGGGGCAGTTGGATAGGCATGGACGTCCCTGGGGTCTGTCTGGGGGCTGGTGTGTGGATATGGGTCGGGGCAGTCAGGGGACAGGTAGGCGGTAGGGTCCTAGGGGGGCAGTCAGGGGACAAGGAGCAGGGAGGCTTAGATAGGGGGTGGGGTCCTGGGGGCAGTTAGGGGCAGGGGTCCCAGAAGGGGTAGTCAGGGGACAAGGAGTGGGGGGTTTGAGGGTTCGGGGGGGCTGTCAGGGGGTGGGAAGTAGGAGGGAGTGGATGTGGGTGGGACAGGATGTGGTGGGGCTAGGGCGGGGCTCCCTGGGTGCACACCCTAATGAAATGTGCTGTGCACGCCTATAAAAATGAATATGTATCAGTCCACACTGCTTTGGATCATTATCTAGAAGAACCCATCATCAGCATGGATGTATTTCCTAGAATGGTGGTTGAAGCATGAAGGGACATAGGAATCTTTAGCATCTTTAGTGATGCTGGCTATAACAGTGCCATATCAACACTTGTTCTCACTTTCAGTTGACATTGTAAACAAGAATTGGGCAGCATTATCTCCTGCAATGTAAACAAACTTGTTTGTCCGAGTGATTGGCTGTACAAGAAGTAGAACTGAGTGGACTTTCTAGGCTCTAAGGTTTTATATTGTTTTATTTTTGAATGAAGTTATTTTTTGCACATAATTCTATATTAGTAAGTTCAACTTTCATGTTAAAGAGATTGCACTTCAGTATTTGTATTATGTGAATTGAAAAACACTATTTCTTTTGTTTTTTTACAGTGCAAATATTTGTAATAAAAAATAAATATAAAGGGAGCAGTCTACACTTCATAACTCTATTGTGATTGAAATAAAAATATTTGAAAATGTAGAAAACATGCAAAAATATTTAAATAAATGGTTTTCTATCATTGTTTAACAGCGTGAGTAATCATGCGATAAATCACAATATTTTTTTTAATTGCTTGACAGCCCGAGAAATAACAGATCATAAAATTTCACTGGTTTTTTTTTTACATAAAACTATGTCCTGCTTGATTGATTACCTCCAGTTAATAATGTCTTGATCTGAAAACATTTTTTAAGAATGGCTAAACAAGAAGTTAAATAGCCATTATTAAATTTAACATTGTCCCTAGATTCTGATGGAATAAAAGATATTTAATTATCACTTTAATATAGGAATATATTAAACAGCTTCTTTCAAAATATACAAGAGAAATATGTATTGAATACTTCTGCCTTTTCTGCATCATGATGCATAATTCTATCATCCTTGAGTGTTAGTCAGACCTGTAATAGTGCTAGGCTTTAATTTATTCTTGATCTATTTAAAGAATTATTTCTTATTGCCCTTAACCTAACTGGCTGGAAAAAAAAATCACTGATACCTTTGGTCTCATTTTTGCATTTCCTAACTCCTAGTTTGTATTCATTGCTATCCGCTTCCCCGCTTTTTAATTTGTTTTCTGCATATTAGTTTTTACTGCTGACTTTATCTCCCCTCTTAATCAAGACTTTTTTAACCAAAGAAACCTTCTTTTATGGTAGCAGAAGAGTGGGTTTTTCTGAGCATCTAATAAAGCAGTCACAATTCCTAACTGGCATTCAAATTTTAATGTTCAAATATTGTCTCTTATTCAATTCTGTTCACAATTGTTTTTAGCTTTGGAAAATTGGCCTTTTTAAAACAGCATGTAGATTTTTACTTCTGTATATTTGTTATGCCTTCTAAGGTAGTGATCGTAGAGGCCATTTTGATCATCTAATCCAACTTCCAGCAAAATGCAGCTCATAGAATTTCACAAAGTAAATCCTGTGCTGTGTCTACTAACTTGCGGTTGGGCATGGCATGTGTACCTTGGAAGGCTGGGTATACAGTAGGCATGGAGCAACAACAGATCATCCAGTGCATATTGTGACAGACCCAGAGCAGTGGGGTACAGGAGTCTGGTCGAGGGCAAATATACTGGTCACTGGAGGAGTAGTTTTCTGTTCCCTGAGTGACCAGAGCAGGGGCTGCACTAGTGTAATCAGGAACCTGCTAGAACCAATTAAGGCAGATAGGCTGATTAGATCACCTGCAGCCAATCAAGGCAGGCTAATCAGGGCACCTGGGTTTAAAAAGGAGCTCACTTCAGTTTGTGGTGTGCGTGTGAGGAGCTGGTAGCAAGAGTCTCAAGGAGCTGAGAGGATGTGCTGTTGGAGGACTTAAGGAGAGCAAGCGTTATCAGACACCAGGAGGAATGTCCTGTGGTGAGGATAAAGAAGGTGTTTGGAGGAGGCCATGGGGAAGTAGCCCAGGGAGTTGTAGCTGTCATGCAGCTGTTACAAGAGGCACTATAGACAGCTGCAATCCATAGGGCCCTAGGCTGGAACCTGGAGTAGAGGGTGGGCCCGGGTTCCCCCCAAACCTCCCAACTCCTGATCAGACACAGGAGAAGTTGACCCAGACACTGGGGAAGATCACTGAAGTGAGCAAATCTGCCAATAAGCGCAGGACCCACCAAGGTAGAGGAGGAACTTTGTCACAATAGAAATAAATAAAATTTCTAGCTATATGTTTGGTAAAACAGAGCCATTACTTTGGACCTGATCCTGAGAGATGCTAAGTACTATGGCTTCCTGCTAACTTAAGTGAGATTTGCAGGTGTCAGTGTTTGTCAGGTGATATGGAAGTATACGTAATGGTAGTTATTGTGTGTGTGTGTGTGTCTCCAGAAATCATTTTAAATAGAATTGGAACAGACTTAAGACATCTCATCCCCATCGCGTATCAGGAATTTCCACAGTTCTGTTCTCAAGTGTTTTATCTGCCCTGTAAACTAACATGCTATTTTAGTTAAACTTCTTGATGCTTACTATATATATATATATATATATATATATATACACACACACACATACAGTAAACAAATATAGTGATGTCTGTCTGTCTTTGTCCAAACTTTACACTTTGACTTTTTCCTGGTCACTCTTTCTGTCTATTTTTTGCCTGCCTTACTACCAACTAAATTTGAAGCTGTTTCTCAACATCCCTCCAGCAAATTTGAGCCAAAGGAGCTTTTTGGACACTACTCTTTCTCCTAGCTTCCTTCTCAACTCAGCCTTTCTGTTTCTGTCCTGGGTTCATAATGTTGATGACTTCCTTGATTTACTAGAGCTTCCCTTTTCCTCTCTCTCACCTGTCATATTTGTAAATCTGCTTACCACCACTTTCAAAATGCCGTGACTACCCTGACCCCAGATTTTCTGACATCCTTATACATGCCTTTGTCTCTTTTTGCCTCAAGTGCAACTTTTTCTGTGGCCTTCCCAAGACTCAGCTCTGACTCCAATCTCTAAAGAATGCTTCTGCAGCTATTCAAAAAGATAGCATCACCCCAGAATCAAACAGCTCCATTGGCTTCCATCCACAAACAGCTCCATCAGATCTCCGTTCCATAGCCCTTTCTATAATTCTTTATTAACTTTTTTTTTCCCTCTTCAGAGATAAGACTTGAAGACCTGAATTCCCTGGGTCCGTTATTGATAGGCTGTTTTGCTTCCATGTTCTGAACACAAATAGCGTTTTATGATAACTCTTTTTCCTTCATAGATCCAGGTTTGCACAGACAGCAATTTTTCCTGCAGAGACCGTCAAATGTGGTAGCCCTTGAGGGAAAAGATGCCGTTCTTGAGTGTTGTGTTTCTGGGTTTCCCACACCCACCTTCACATGGATGCGAGGAGATGAAATTATTCCTGTCAGGTATTTCATACACGTGTCTCTTATGTAATGAAAGTTCGTTTCCCAGGGTGAAGTACGGGTAAAACATTAACTATCATTTTAAATGTTGTCAGTTTGGTTCAGCTTTGAGGAGATCAAGCTTTCATTCTAAGTAATAATAAGACTGGATGTGCACATGAAACTCCTGTTTTCCTCATTTGCAGCTGTGCATGCATATCTGAGGGTAGAATTTGGCCATAAATGTCTTCTTTTATGAAATGGTATTTAAATCAGGTAGAGCAGCATCCAAAAGTTAATTATCACATTTAATAACAACATTATAAGATCAGAGCTAGCCAGCTGAGAAGGTTCTATGGAGTACCTTAGATCTTGAGTACTTTTTATTGGAGATGAATGTGAACATGGTTTTTATTTATTTATTTATTTATTGGTCAATGTTACAGATCCAAAAAATATTCATTACTGGCTGGCAGTAACTTACTTATTTCTAATGTGACTGATGACGATTCTGGGACGTACACTTGCATTGTCAGCTACAAGAATGAGAACAGTAGTGCCTCTGCAGAGCTCACAGTTATGGGTGAGTACAGATTTCCAGATTCTGTGCAAGAGGAGTCCTTTGCTTTCCCAAGAATGTTGATAACCATTAGCGCTTATATAACTCTTTCCTCTGCGGGTCTCCATGTACTTATCTGTAAACTGGTGGGGTTCCCACCTTACTTTGAACAGGATTTTCACTCACCGACAGCAGTATACACACATAATCAATATACCTCATGGAAGAACATCAAACAGCAGAGTAAAACTTCTTACAATGTTTCTGGCTTATAATCAAATTGCTAGTAGAATATTTGTTGGTGTCAAATCCCAATTTGCCCAATTCAGTTAACTGTTTTTTCTTGTGTACGGCATCACAAATGAATACAATGGTGATCTGAAATCTTATTTTAGCAAGTTTTGCATAACTATAGTATTGCTTACTGAAATTGTTTTACTGCTTTTTCTTTATCTTACGACTCCATGGCCTTGCTTTAGCATCAGGTATTATGTGCCTATGTTCTTGCTTTTAGTGAAAACCATGAATAAGCAATGATGCAGTGAGGATTTCCCTGTGTTACCTAGGGTCACCAGATAGAAAGTGTGAAAAATCAGGATAGAGAGTGAGGTGTAATAGGTCAATATAAGAAAAAACCCCGAATATCATGACTGTCCCTATAAAATCAGGACATCTGATCACCCTGGTGTTACCTTCTACATAAAAATGTTTTCTCCTTTGTTTCAGATGATAGGTTTACTGGCTAACTAACAAAATATGTTGTCTGAGGAACATGTGGAAAGATGTCTTAGACATTTTGAAACAGGCTTTTTTCCCCTATTGTGTCAAATTTTAATAGAACCATAATTATATTAAATTCCGAGAGGTGTTTTTTTTAATCGGAGAACAATACCAAGCTACATTAGCATTATTCAATAAGATTTAAGAAACTACATAGATAATACTTTGTCAAACAATAGCATAATTTCAATGTGCTGTTCATTTTGCATTCTGGTTTTAAAGCTTATGCATAAAAATACTTGCATTAGAGAACAGAGCCCCAAGTTGGATTATAGGATATTCAATGCTTGTATAACAATATCCTTCTTTCAAGTCATAATTCAATGTTATAGTAATTACACATGATGGAAACTTTCATTCTATTGCTTTAGGTACATTAATACAATACAAATGTTTTATTTGCTACATTTTGAAAATTTAAAAAATGACTTTATAATTGCAAAAGTTCACTTTAACTATTTATAGTAAACCTACATTTCCAATCTACAAAGAATCAAATGCAGAAATGGAAGATAACTTCTGGAATAAAATGCTTATTTAGCTTTGCTGAAAGATGCTCAATGGAAACCAACCATGAAATTATACACAACTGCAGCTATTTGTGGATTGAGAAACACCTATCGATTATGTGAATCTTATTTTTTTTTCTCGCATATAGTAGATTATAGGATTCTATGGCATGGACCAAGGCTGAAATTTCAATGCTCTGCAGAGGATTTGGCTATCCAGTTTCCATGAAAATTAATAGAAATTTCACATCCAAATTCTTTCGGGTGTTGAAAATCCCACCCCATATCTTTATTCTCTGTAATGCACTTAACTATGGCTTGACTATGACTCTATAATAATGTTACGCTAAAAATGCATTGTATAGAATTAATTTTGTATTTATTTTCATGCTTATACAGAGAGAAATATGTAACGAGGAGTGTAATGCAATTTTGGGGATAAACTTGGATTCAGATAATTCAGTGATAATGGTTATATATGAATGGTAGAAGAGAGGTTTCAAAAGGTGGCACTTGTTACTTATTGAGCACCACAGATTGATTGGGACTGTACCAACATAAAGGATAGCACAATCATTGACACAATGAAAATGAAATCTAAATCTGACAAAGAAACATGCACGTGCATGCAAAATACGTAATAAAAATGCACAATACAAACATTGTGCATGCAAAATAAATCAATTGTATATACAAAGTAAAGTGGGTGTGGTTTTTTTGCATAAGTGTCTAGTCACATAAGCTAATGAAATATGGGTGTAAGTTTTGGAGGTACAATTTTGATAACCTTTAAAAGTTTGGTCATTTATTTTCATAAGCATGTAGCGTGGCAGATTTAAATTAACACCATGTATCATATTGCTTAGCAACAGGTATTATGTTTGTATTGTTATAGTGAATATGTAAAAGATCCAACAAAAACTACACACCTACTAATGGAGTGCAATAGAAATCCCCATATATCCTTATTTTCATAAAAATTGGACATATATATTTGTTAAATTCATCTCCATAAGTAGGAAACTCTCTCTGAGAAGTTTACCGGAGTTGCTCATAACATTAGCCTAATTTATAGACATGTAATAATTGATGGTTTTATTCATTTCCCATTGGTAAGGTATAAATCTGTATATTTTCTTTAAAAAAATTGTTTTATTTATCAAACAAAAACTGTGAATTGCAAATGCATATTTAGTTGTAAAGCATCCATTGTTTATTAGAAAGTTAATTGCTTTCATGTAAACAGTTTGTGTCAGAGTATGTTCTGGAGAGAAGGGCAGGCAAAGTATTTTACACGTGTCAGCTAAAAAATTAAACACTCCAATAATTAAATCTTTCCTCTAGGCCATGTGAGTAGGCCAATACTACATCAAAGTTAGTTGAATCACATGATAGGGCGATAGCTTCATTATTTAAAAGATAAAAGACGATCTGGCAGGAAAATGAATGTCTTCCATGGGGAAGATCCTATGTATCATTTCTTTTGCGGATCTTAAAACAACCCCTCACCTGTACTGGCCATAATACTAAAAATGCAGAGAGGAATGAAGTTGCTGGAAAGGCTAAATAATATTTGTTGCTAAATTTTGAACTTTGAATATTTCATGTACAAATCCTTTTTGGCAGGATGTTAGTCGTGTCTCCTTGTGCAGTAGAAAGTTTAAAAGTCCAGTAAATATTACCTTCTCGCTTTATAAATCAGCTGCATGCTTGGCAATGATTTTAAAGGACTAGGCTAAGTAAAAACAAATGTTTAATGATGACAATCACTGGCAAGATGATTGCTATCGTTAGGTTTGCTAATGAGTGTCCATTATAGCTCCTTCTTTCTAGATCTTAAGTTTTCAGAAGCATTCATCTTTTGGGGTTAGAATTTTTCCTGTTTGGTCTTTGGGAGTTGAATTTAAAGTTTGAACAAAATCTCTTTTGCCATTTGTGTAGGGAAGACTGGGCCTGAGATGCACTGCATTATAGCACTGATCAAGCAAAGATCTTTATTCCTGCATGGAATCCCACTGATTTCAGTACAGTGTTATGCTGGAGTGAGAGTCAGGGTTTCCAGATACAGTCGCTGGATTGGAGCTTAATTTTGCAAAACTGACTTTTGCAAGCATTGATTGTAATGAATGCATATCCCTGACAGTCTCTAAATTCTATCAATTCCAATGACAAACATCATGTGACTACGTTATTTGAAATCTGTCAGAGTTAGAATTGTGCCTGTCAAGTCCAGGAAGGTGTACATGGCCTTTTGAAGATAAAGAAGATTTTTCATCAAATAAACAATTCCATATAAATGTGACACATTTTCAGGTTCATAATAAAATTGCACTTGGATCTCAAAGCTACTTTTAATTGGGTTGAGATTACTGTACATAACACAATCGTTGTGTTCTCTTTCTGTGAATTTAAAGATCCTGTAAATGTCCCTTGAGGAGCAATACAGAAGTGAATAGTTTCACAGCACTGCTAGGTCAGCAGACTGGGTTTGCATGGTTTCAGGTCACTGACTAGAGAGAGACTGCCAACAAAAGCAGAAAACTGGGTCCAAAAGGTGGTGTTGTCAGAAAAAAATTGTTCCTAGCTTTTACAAAGCAAGTTATATGTAATCTATAAAGAGACAACTTAGAAAATGCTTCCAAACTGCAGCCAGGGAAACAAGCACCTTTTATGATTGAATTTTTAGGATCAACTGTTTTTTGCATCAGTTTTATTTTCCAGCAAGAAAGTTGAGCCTCCATGGTGTTATGAGCCAGGTTTCCAACAAGTCTAGTTTAGTTTGCCAAGACCAAGAGTTAGTCAGTATTGCAAAGGATGGTCAATCCAATCTTTCTTGTTTGGTTTTATTTCCATTCCACAACATCCATTGCCAGAATATGTGTGCACAGATCAAATGGATGAAAAATGCTGACTGATGGAGGCCTGGAGCATGTTCCCGGGTGTGAATAATTTTAGGAACAGAGTAAATGCTAGGGGAAAAGCCCTATGTTGAAAAAACATGCCTAGGAACAAAAGCCAGACAATTATATATTACGGCTACAGAAGCATCTTTTAAACTTACCCTGCTGGGCACAAATTTTGATTCAGTCTACTTTGGATGTGAAAAATATGTCCAAGGATATACCATATTACTAAACATCAGTGGTAAAATATTGTAAAAGATCATTCACTGTTATTAAATCCCTGACACAGAAACATTCTGGAGAAGATCCTCAACTGGTAAACATTGTAATAATTCCATTGAAGGTGCTGGAGTGATAACAATTTACACCAGTTGAGGATCTGTCCTTCTTTAGCTATGCTTGATAGGGTGAGTTAAGGATCCCACATCAGTCTGTTCTGCTAATATCTTTGAATGTTCTGTGTGTGGCCAATAGCTAACCCCACAGCAGCTAGCTGAAGTAGATTGTTCGGTAAGCTGTTTTATTCTGAATATTAAACACGGTTGAAGCTGTTTACTTATTCTCTAACTGAATCTCTCACTCTATCTGGAACATTGTATGTTTATGTATACAATGGAAAGCTAAAGTGGAAACAGATAATCCAAAAGATTGTTCCAGGATGGATTGTCTCAGGCAATTCTTAAAAAAACAAAACAAAAAAAAAACACACTCAAAAAAATACCTCAAGTCACAAAAAGGCTGTAAAAACTCTCCAAGTCATTTTTACCATCACTATAAGGTTAAGGTCCAAAAACAGAATATAGGATATCAGGTTTTTTTTTTCATTTCTTCTGTATATATCCGAAATGAATGCAGAATCAAACTAAGGACACAAGGGGATAACTCATCCACCCTGTCATTTCCTCTTACCGTTATTAGAGTCCCTCCTCTTTTGCTTCCCCATGCCCCAGCTCTTCAGACCGAAGAATGGGCAAAGTGCTGCTGAGAGACTTGTCAGTTTCATCATGCTGCATTGTCGATTTTCTTCTCATTCTTTTTAGGATTTCTCTCTTGATGGCATTAGTGGGAATTATGTGGTTAAATTCCATGGAACTTTGAAACTGTACATTGACGTCTTTTGTTTCCAGGTGTTTTCACAGTAATATTAACTATCAAAAATATGTTTGAGATTTGACATGAGGTAAAAATAATGTATTTAGCTTGGGCATTGGGAACATATTTTGCATTGTGCTGTTGAGAAATGGGATAGGCTGCCCGTGCTCAAAGAAGTAGCAAGAGCTGCAAACATAAAAAAGAATGGATAAATCTATGAGGACTGCTGGCACTTCAGTGGTATATAAAATGCAGCTAGTCCTTCCAAAAGACAGGGGCTGAACTGGATGGATCAATAGTTCCTTTCATCTTTGTTTTCTCTTATTTAGAAATTTTTTAAAATACATATTATGCGATCAATAGACTTTAAGGGCGCCACAGGAGCAGTTATTTTCTATCCAGTAAACACCCATTTGGACAATGTTCAGAATGTGTTTTATGCAATTGATTGAGAGGCTGTAGTGTTTTCTTGGGAATCACTCCATCCACTGTTGCATCATGCTTATGGAAAAAATGGAAGGATTGTGATGATGTTGATACAGATGCAGGTATTAAAAATGCTATGAAAAGCAATGCTATTGGGGATATACCCTGTATTCATCTTAAAATCTTATGAAGTCCTTTGCTAGCATTTTGTTTAAGTAATTGAAAATTGTAGATGTTGTGTCATACAGAATATGTTATATTTGTTGACTCTGTTTTTATTAAGGCTGAGATGGAAGTTTTACCTTACCTCATAAGTTGGGTGCCTGCATGCAAGACAGATCACCTAGGGTGGAGAAATCTGAGTACCTGATCATGAGTAGACCTTCTTGTGATTTGCATCCCAGGTGAATTTTGCTTTTGGTGAAAAACGGAAATAAAAAGAGAGAGAGAAAAGCAGAAATGTGAGCAGAAATGGAGGGAATCAGAGGTGTGATGAAGATTTGTCTGCTTAGAGTCTCTGGTTCAAGTTTGCCTCAAGGAAAGAAAACTTTATTGCTTATTGCTAGAATATAGAAGATATTGAAGGTAGCATTGAAACCAAGAGTTTAGTAGGATTATAAAAAGAATGGACATTTTATATGGATAATGAAAACATCCAGAGTTGTTATAAACAAGGATTTTAAAAAATAAGAGTTTTGGTAGAGAGATAAATCTGTACATTTACATGCATTAGTCAACATCTAACTAATGAAGGGTACAAAAGAAACTTTCTCTTTTGAGGTGGTGTTCCATAACTTTACTCTGCTTTACTCTGAACCTGCTGGAACTGGTCAATGTCAGAGATGGGATCCTGGACTAAGATGAGCACTGTTCGATCCAGTATAGCATTTCCTTTGTTGCTATGTTTCTTGCTTTCTTGAACCTGTTGGTGCAGATATGAGCAGTTAGGTCTGCAGCAGCATGATGGAAAAAATTATGCTAGTGTTTTGCCTTTAATGGGCTCTCCCAAGAGTGAATTGAAAATGAACCCAGATCAAGAATGTCTTGGATGGTGTTTGGTAATCTAAGGAAAGGCACCTACTTTACATTGAATTTCAGTGGGAGCTGAGCCCCTAACTCATTCAGACACTTCTGAGAATGTAGTCCTTGTCACTACATCTGTCGGCTAGCATCTTACAGACGTACAGGCCACACCTCTCTTGTGCTACTTATTTATGAGAGAGGCTTGAACAAAACTCCGCTTGTTGCCAGTTTCAGCTAATATGCATATTCATGTTCAACCCAACAGCGGAATATGTATGTAGGAAGGAGCTATTTGTTGTTGGTGCTCTCTCAAATGACCTAGGGGAAATTGTTGGAGACACTGAATTTGAGGATGATTTCCCCAGATCTTTGTTGTGGCAATGGAAATGCATCAGTCCGTGGGAAAACCTGTTCAGATCCATCTGCACAGAAAGATCAGTATTGGCATGATGCCTTTGTTACTTCTATGCATAACTCTCTAATTTAGGAAATACGTCATTTTGTAGATCTGGCTGTAGTGATCAGTCAGATACTCTATAACAATCAGAATGGAAATTGCTCAGATTGAGCCTTATAAAAAGACTCAACTGTACTGCATAATAAGAAGTGAGATCTATTCTGCATAAAGGACAGATTATCACAATAGCAGGTAGTAATCTGTTGTTCTGTATGGATAGTTTAATGCTCTACTGCACATAAGTCCTCAAACCTGCAGAACAACAACTATACTGGTAACTAGAATGCTCTGTTTTTATTTATATCTCAACATTCTGTAGTGACACCTATACACTTCCCCCTTATGGGCTATGCTAATGATTCTTCTGTTACAGGCAAACCAACAAATGCCAATTCGTACTGCTCTACCACAGCAGCTTGCTGTCACCCACGCAAACAGTTACTGGATGCTTTGCTGCTCTAGTCAACCGCTTATGGCATCTGTATTGTGCAGCTGCCTATGCGTTCTGCTCGAGAAACTGTCAAAGATAATCACTTTTTAGGCTTTGGGTAAAATTTTCTGAACCAACTAAGTGATTTACGAGCTCAAGGGCCATTTTCAAAAGGGACTTAGGGCTGGGTGTACGAAGGTGCTTAAAGATGCAGATAGGTACCTATAGGGATTTTCAAAAGGTTAGGCACCTAACTCCCACAGGCTTCAAGTTAATCTTCTGTAAATCCTATGAGGCACCTATTTGTATCTTTAGGCACCTAAATACCTGTGTAAATCTGGCTTTTGGGCACTTAGGAATCTTATTCTAATTGAAAGTCAATGGGTGTTAGATTCCTAGGCACTTAAGACACTTTTGAAAATGATACAGTGGGAGATTTTCAAAGGCACAAAAGGAGAATGGCTGCCTAACTCCACATGACTTTCTGTGAGAGAAAGGAGTCTAACTGCTCCTTGTGCCTTTGAAAATCTCCCCCTTAAGTTAGTTAGTTGTTCTTCAAAATTTTACCTTCATCTAATATTTAAGGCCATGCCTTAGGTCCATGTTGGAAAACTAAGCTGTAGACTGTACTTTTTTTTTTTTTTTTTGGTACTACACCTCTACCCCAATATAACATGACCTGATATAATACAAATTCTGATATAATGCGGTAAAACAGTGCTCCAGGGGGGCAGAGCTGCGCACTCCCGCGGATCAAAGCAAGTTTGATATAACGTGGTTTCACCTATAACGCAGTAAGATTTTTTTTTTTGGCTCCCGAGGACAACGTTATATCGGGGTAGAGATGTATATTGATGTTTGGCTCATGAGGGTCAAAATTTAGGGCCTTATTCTGACACCACTGGAGTCAAGGTGGACTTTCCCCACTATTTCAGAGGCAGGATTGGGCCATATACGAACACGGCAGGCATATAGCTTCATTTGCTGTCCCTCCCACTCATGCTCACCACCCTGGTGTCCCTGACTATGCATGCAGATGTACACTGCTGTCTTTTAATTGAATCTCTTATTCTTCAGAAGCACTAATATTATTCATTATTTTTTCAATGTAGTGTAATTAAAAAGCAAAAGCAGTTGTTAAATTCCAATTTAAATATTTGTCTACCCCCTTCCCCCCACTGAGAAATAAGCAACAGGAGAGAAGAACATACAAACAAACAAAAATCATGCATTCTTTTAATGCTGTTGCTTAGCAACTATACCATCTTGACTCAGACTGATTTTCAAAATTGGTTTGTATGCTGTTTCATAACTAATTTGCCCATACAAATGGTTGTCTGCTCTCAGATGCAGGGCTTGTGGTTGAGCACACATTTTTGAAAATCAGGCCAAAATGTCAATTCATTAAACTCCAAGATCTTCTACATTGCTCCAATTTAGGGTTGTGACTGCATGATGGATTTTGCTAAGTTTTATTGTTGCTGTTTCTGACTCAGAATAGTTATGAGTAGGTAAAGCATGTGTTGACATCCATGGTAAAAGAGAATAAAATGTAATAAGTTCTAATAGAACACAGTATAGTTGTTAGCAAACTACCTAATAAATTAAAACTAATTGTTACCACTGTGTGTTATATGTTGATTCTATGCCTTCTTGGCATTTCTAGCACTATTCTACATTGTGCAGGAGAAAACGTCAGTTTTAATGGCACCCCAATTTTCTTTCTTCCTCCAGTAATTAATCTGGTATTTATAACTCACTCCTCCATATTCTTCAAAAGATCAGAAAAGAAAACATGATTTGAGCCTGGATCTTGCAATTCATTGCATGTTGGCAAAACAGACTCTGCTCGTGAGGCAAATTACAGGAAATGGGCCTAAATTACCAGATTCTGTTTTCCTATGGTGGATTATTATTGGCAAGACCTTAACAGTGGGACTATAAATACCTATTGTCTTTCAAAAGTGGAAGGATAATTTTGTGGTTAAGGCTGTGGACTGGCAAGACCTACATTTTCTGAATGACTGCAAATTAGCGGAATGTACAGTTCATCACGCCTGAGAGATCAGTCCCTGAACAATACTGTGGCAGATTCCCAGCAGATGTAAATCAAGACAACTCTGACCCTAAGTGCCTAACTTTCTCCAGCTTTAATATGGGAAGAGTAATGTCTGTCTGTCTCATTGTTTCGAAGATTAATCACTGCAGGTGTCTTTGAAAACTCCTAGCCCTTTAAAATTTCTCCTAACCCACAGGAAAGGAGTGTAATTTATGGGAATTTAGGCTATGTCTAACCTTATGGTAATGTGTAGAGTACGTATTCTGCATGCACTCCGGCACAGGTGTGTGTGTGTGTGTGTGTGTGTGTGTGTGTGTGTGTATATATGTATATAAAATATAGTAGTGTAGATGGTGAAACACTACTTAGGTGACTTAAGTAAAGACATGTCAGAATCGTAGGGTATGTGTCCTACACATCTCTCTACACCCAGTCAGTACCTGCCACATCTATGCTGCTATTCCCTATTTGTGACTGAAATAAGTAACATTTTTTTTATTTTTGCATAAAGGCAAAGTCATTAAATATAGTTGTAACCCTTCCCTCCCACCCTCCAAAAAAATCCATTCAGGAAAATTGAAATTACTTTTCATTTTACACTGGCAGGGTGGGTGTGTTTGGTTTGGTTTTTGCTTTTTTTAAAGAGATATTGGCATCAACTGCTGCCAAACTGATTCACTGAATAACCCCCCCTCCCCCAAAAGCCCCCAACAAATAAATCTTGAAAGAAAACATCTTTATTCTGCTTATAGTGAATTCCACACCCCCATTACAGCAAGCCCCCCACAGGAGGTTATGGGACCAGATTTTCAAAAGAGCTTAGGGTCATATTTTCAAGTGCTCAGTACCCACATCAGGGCCGATTTTTTTAGAAAGAGTTCATTCCCCTTGAGACACCTGAATACGGGCTAGCTTTTCAAAAGAACTCAGACACTGAGATTTGGGTACTGAACCTTTCTGAGTTCTAGCCTTAAGGGTAATTTCAAAAATACACTGCGAAAGGCTCTTAAATATTGCATTGCATGTGCTGGGCTTGTATCACCCAGCATCTTCTCCTGTGTTGGATAATAAAGCTAGAAACCTCCATGTCATAGTACTGTCTTGTCATTAATATATTATGAATGTTAACATATTATTTATTTATTTATGTAGCATCGCCGGTGTGCTAGGCACATTCCAAAGATAGAAGATGTCAAGCTAGGAAAACACAAAATGAAAGGGGACTGTCCCTGTAGAGCTGACTGGATTTGTGGAGTAAAAGTGACAGATCACCCTGCCACACTCACACAAACATACACACACAGACACTCCAAACAGCTTGTAAAAAAAACAAACAAAACCAGGAGTGATTATACTGCTGAAGTCCTAAGAGAAGTAGGCCTCTTTCAGCCCAAAGCTTTCCTGTGGATGAGCTGTCTCATTTTTCTGGTCGGAGTTTTTTTCCTGATTCATACCTTGACCTTAATATGTTCAAATTTCCTGTTGGATTTTCACCATCTTGTTTTGTTACTTAGCAGCATGGACAGAAGTGCTTGTAGCTGAGTGCTTCTGAACATGATCTTTTAACTTTTAAGCTATAAGTTCAAGACTGCATAAATATATACCATAATGGGATAAGTGATTTCTTGTTTCTGTCAAAGTGTTTTGCACTACAGTTCTGGGTGAACATTTATTGAAGTGCTCAGGAGCACTTTCGGCAGCAAAGAGCTTGACAAAAATATCTTAGGCTGGTACATTTATAAACCTGTAAAATGTTGTCTAGTTTCATTATTATCATTTGAAAAAAATCGAATGTTTTTTGTTGGTCGAGGAAAATTTTAGGACGTGGAATTCTGTCCCTGAAATGGACCATCTAAAGCACCACATTTGGTGTGTACAGTTTCATAGAAAACGAGACGCATGACACTTAAAATATTTTGTGGAACGCCTGAATATTCCATTATTATAACTTGACATTCCTGACAATGTTCATTGGATCAGTCTCTACCCTTTTGCCTCAAAGTTCCAGTTTGATTCAACCTCCGACAAGAGTGATTGAACCTCAGCTTGATTAATGGTTTTAGTAGATCCTAAGTGAAGTGAATGGTGATCTCCACTCAATCAGTTATGGATTATACAGTAGTCTACATAAAATGAGCACGTTTAACACAAATCGGTACAGCTGCTAACCTTCAATTTAAAAAAACGTTCAGGCACACATTTCAGATATGCCTGAAGGGAATACTGATTTGTATCCATCACGTTTTTCCTAATGTCCAACCTAAACCTCCCCCTCTGCAACTTGAGACCATTACTCCTTGTTCTGTCATCTTCTACCACTGAGAACAGTCTAGATCCATCCTCTTTGGAACCCCCTTTCAGGTAGTTGAAAGCAGCTATCAAGTCCCCCCTCATTCTTCTCTTCTGCAGACTAAACAATCCCAGTTCCCTCAGCGTCTCCTCATAAGTCATGTGCTCCAGCCCCCTAATCATTTTTGTTGCCCTCCGCTGGACTCTCTCCAATTTATCCACATCCTTCTTGTAGTGTGGGGCCCAAAACTGGACACAGTACTCCAAATGAGGCCTCACCAGTGCTGAGTAGAGGGGAATGATCACATCCCTCGATCTGCTGGAAATGCCCCTACTTATACAACCCAAAATGCCATAAGCCTTCTTGGCAACAAGGGCACACTGTTGACTCGTATTCAGCTTTTCGTCCACCGTAACCCCTAGGTCCTTTTCTGCAGAACTGCTGCACAGCCATTCGGTCCCTAGTCTGTAACAGTGAATGGGATTCTTCCGTCCTAAGTGCAGGACTCTGCACTTGTCCTTGTTGAACCTCATCATATTTCTTTTGGCCCAATCCTCTAATTTGTCTAGGTCCCTCTGTATCCTATCCCTACCCTCCAGCGTATCAACCACTCCTCCCAGTTTAGTGTCATCTGCAAACTTGCTAAGGGTGCAGTCCACACCATCCTCCAGATCGTTAATGAAGATATTGAACAAAACCGGCCCCAGCACCGACCCTTGGGGCACTCCACTTGATACCGGCTGCCAACTAGACATGGAACCATTGATCACTACCTGTTGAGCCCGACCATCTAGCCAGTTTTCTATCCACCTTACCGTCCATTCATCCAGCCCATACTTCTTTAACTTGCTGGCAAGAATACTATGGGAGACTGTATCAAAAGCTTTGCTAAAGTCCAGAAATAGCACACCCACTGCTTTCCCCTCATCCACAGAGCCGGTTATCTCATCATAGAAGGCAATTAGGTTAGTCAGGCATGACTTGCCCTTGGTGAATCCATGCTGACTGTTCCTGATCACTTTCCCCTCCTTTAAGGGGTTCAGGATTGATTCCTTGAGGACCTGTTCCATGATTTTTCCAGGAACTGAGGTGAGACTGACTGGCCTGTAGTTCCCTGGATCTTCCTTCTTCCCTTTTTTAAAGATGGGCACTACATTAGCTTTTTTCCAGTCGTCCGGGACCTCCCCCGATCGCCATGATTTTTCAAAGATAATGGCCAATGGCTCTGCAATCTCATCGGCCAACTCCTTTAGCACCCTCGGATGCAGCGCATCCGCCCCATGGACTTGTGCTCGTCCAGCTTTCCTAAATAGTCCCAAACTACTTCTTTCTCCACAGAGAGCTGGTCATCTCCTCCCCATACTGTGCTGCAGAGTGCAGCTGTCTGGGAGCTGACCTTGTCTGTGAAGACAGAGGCAAAAAAAGCATTGAGTACACTAGCTTTCTCCACATCCTCCGTCACTAGGTTCCCTCCCTCATTCAGCAAGGGGCCCACACTTTCCTTGACTTTCTTCCTGTTGCTAACATACCTAAAGAAACCCTTCTTGTTACTCCTAACATCTCCGGCTAGCTGCAACTCCCAGTGTGATTTGGCCTTCCTAATTTCACACCTGCATGCCTGAGCAATACTTTTATACTCCTCCCTGGTTATTTGTCCAATCTTCCACTTCTTGTAAGCTGTTTTTTTGTGTTTAAGACGAGCAAGGATTTCACTGCTTTAATGTTGTCAAATTAGTCTACACAGTGCTCAAAACAATCCCGAAGTGAAGTGAGAGTTTGACTGCATTAAAAAAAATAAAAAGCACAGTGTGATCAGTCAGAAACCAATTTTTAAATATGCAGCATTTTAGAATGCTCCAAATATCTTTAGTTGAATGTAGCTGGGAAAGACCAATATAGTTAGGATTTACTTTCTGGTTCCCTTTTAAGTCTATTATAAGCATATTAGTTAAGCCTGGCAAGGGGTTTGTGAACAACGTTTTATTTCAGTTTATCTAATTAAACCATAGCTGTAGGCCAATTAGACTTAAGCAAGAGTGTTTTAACCACCTTTTATTTATAAGAAGAAATCATAAAATGAGGTCTCTTTTTCTCAGATAAAGGAGAGAGCTGCTGTTTATGCATAGATATTAAAACTCAGTGAGAAAATTAGCAGACTAGTCGGACAACTCTAGCTAGAACAGAGAATAAGGCATCAGCAGACTGCAGCATGCCTACTCTAGCTAAACTTTAGCTAGGCTGTAGAAGGGAAGGTCACATGCAGCTTCCTGTTATCTTAACCTTCAACAGTAAGGTTCTCCCCTTGCCAATATTATCATTTTTACACTGATGGTTTCGTTGAAAGGATGAGAAGAATGAGTGGAGCAATTTTTAATGAACTCTTTTTTTTTTCTTTTTTTTTTTTTTGTTTAAGTGGGAGAGGAAATAGTCTTGATAAAGTGGTGGGAAGTAACAGAAAATTATTTCTAAATTATATGCGACAAGATACATTTCTCTAAAGGAGCCATCTGGGAAAAAAATACATTATGCAACTATTTATGAGGTCTAACATTCTAAAATATCCAGAAAAAAGAGTGCACAGTCCCAGAAATGCAGTATATTTTGTGCTGACAATATACACTTTATGGTTTTCATGTTCCTATTTACTATCCGTGTACCTGCAATAATGGATGCATCTCCCATAGTTGGGTTGTTTGATTCTTAAAAAAAAACCCTATCATACTACAAACTCTATAAAGTATAGATAGACAAACAAGTTTGTACACAAGAAGAACCTTTCAGAGCCTTCAACCATCCCTCTAACCAAGAGTGAATCTTGGTTCAGGTTTTGAAAAGCCCTCTCCCCATAACCACAAAGTCCACCTGTTCCTTTTTACTTTAGTTCACTTCCTTGCTCTAACTGCTAACCCTATCTGACCCCATATCTATCCCCTCCTCCCTATCATCCAGCTGAGTCCAAACCAATCCCTCCCTTTTCCCATAGACAGAAGATACTAATGGATCTGTTCTCTGACTTGTTTTTCATCTGACCAAACCCTCTCTCTTTTTCACGGCTCTTTTCACTGCTGCTCATTTTCCTTCCCTGCAGTTCCCCCCCATACAATGTGCCTAAAACTTCTATGAATCTCTCTGTTCCAACATTAATGTTTGCTTCAAAGTTATGGGAGTTCTACCCACCCCAAGTATGCACAGCATGCTTTGAACTCTAGAGAATGCAATACTGAGCTCATGAATTTTAGTAAAAGCATTTTTTCATGGCTTGTAGTAGCTACCTATTAGCCAACTTGACAAGGAAGTTTTCTGGACTTTCTTTCATCTGGTTTAATGAAAACAAAAACAACCACTCCCAAACCCGAAAGATCCTAATGTCACTGACCCTTATTTTTCTCATAACAGTTTCAGAGCTAATGGTTAATTTCCTTTGTTTCATCCCATATATTTATTATTGTATTTTAGAAGCAGTCAAGTTAGATATCTTCTCATGTTTGCAATTTAAGAGATTAAGCACAGCAATGCAAGGAAAAACTCTTTGTTCACAGTTTCTGTGGATTTGCTGACTTTGGATTCAAATGAACTCAAAGCAAACTTGTCAAAACTGTCTCAATTCACTGGTTTTGTTGTGAAATTAAATTAGCTCATGTATGTTTGCAAAGTTTGTCATGAGATTGGGCTAGGAATCAAATTTGTAAAGAAACTCGTGTGATTTGGGGTTGTCTGAGTTTAGTCAAGTTGGAGCAAAAAGTCCATTTTTCTAAAAATAAGCTTGGGTTCTTTAATGACTTTGGTGGTCAAATCCCTGATTATTTTTGCAGCAGCAGCTTCTGTTTTGGTGAGGGTTTCCTGAATATGGTTAAAGTCCACAAATGTATAGTTCATTAGTTGTTACAAGGGAACATTTTACTAATTTAGGGCTGTGTGTATATAGTTTCAAAAAGAGTCAATCTTTGAGACTGCTACTTGAGTGACTTAGCATGGGAGTGAATTGAAGTATCTATTTTGGCCATTATCTAGAAACACTGAATTTGAAAAGTATGTCTATTGATAGTGCATACATTTTTGATATTTACAAAGCAAAGTGTTACATGTAATTAAACTATATTGCGAAGTGCTGTTGAACTGCATACAGTACCTTTAGAATTAGAGTTTCAAATATTTTTCAAATTGCTTTTGAATTTATTGGTTCATGAGGCTGAGATTCATCTTTGTTCACTCCGTGTTAATTTTTAACATTCTTACAAATATATTTGTCTTGCTGCCAGAGTCTTTAATTCACAATAATTTTCAGCATGGCATTTTTTCTCAGTCATCTGTTTATGCCAGCACACTAGCAATTGGTAAATATATACTTTAAACTGAATGGGTAGCTAATCATTTTCCATTATTATTATTTTTTGAATGGTTGGGAGTGGGGGAAAGCTTTTAAATCTGCAGTTTTTGCTACCAGACTGAATTCAAGAATTTGTCCTTACAACACCTTTGTGAGACTAGCACCCTAACCACTAAGCTATCTATCCGCTCAGGGTAGGAAACCTGTCTCTGAGGATTTTAGTGCTGTTTGTGAGGGATTCAGGGCCAGCTCCAGGCACCAGCGGAGGAAGCATGTGCTTGGGGCAGCACATTCTAAGGGGCAGCACATTCTAAGGGGCGGCATTCTGTCCATCCAAGCCACACAGTCCGAGTGGCTTCCTTTTTTTTTTTTTTTTTTTGGTTGGGGCAGCAAAAATAGTAGAGCCAGCCCTGGAGGGATTAATGTTAAATTCTTGTAATGTGTCTGGCTGAAATTCCTCTCTGGTTGTGTAATAGAAGCTTGGAATTAAACTCTTGTCAAATTGGTGCTTTCCCAGAAAAGTTGCACAATTCATAGATTTTGGGTGGGCTATAAAAATATCTTTTTGAAATCTGCTTTTTTAATGGCAGGAATCTCCAAGCACCGGGATATTAAGATTGGTTGCCTTTTGGATCTACCTCACTCCCCACGTTTCTTCCCAATATAGAGTCTTATCGCAAGTAGCTTATCTCAGCACATATGCATTAAGTGCCACATGGCCATGGATGCGGAGACCAGAAGTTGTTCTTGAATTCAGTCCAGTAGCAAAACCTGCAGATTTAAAAGCTTTCTCACCCCTTCTCTCCCCCCAACCACTCAAAAAAAAAAAGTTGATCACAAATCATTGTTCTCTATAATTTTCTAATTTCCCATAAATAATGTCTGTAGAAAGAGGCAGAAAAGAAAAATGACCCCTTTAGATAGAGGAGTAAATCTGAAATGTTCCATACAAATGTGGTCTGTTCTTCAGTGCAGCAGTTCTTTCCTATGTGAGTGTGTTACAGCCTCTGCAGAAAACTCCAGCACAATTTTATACAACTTCTCTTAAAATGAAGAGCATATTCCTGATAATTCACGGTTTAAACAATCCCTGACCAGTAACTCATTAACAAGTGTTTAACAGGGGGAACTTGTCAGGGCCGCCCAGAGGATTCAGGGGGCCTGGGGCAAAGCAATTTTGGGGGCCCCTTCCATGAGAAAAAGTTGCAATACTATAGAATACTATATTCTCATGGGGACCCCTGCAGGGCTCGGGGCCTGGGGCAAATTGCCCCACTTGCCCCCCCCCACCCCCCCGGGCAGCCCTGGAACTTGTCCTCTCCTCATGCCTCTGAGGACAAAAGGGAAGTTTTTAAAATGTGAATGCTGGATACAGTGATTTCACACATAGAATCTTGTTTCATCCTAAAACCTGGCTCCCTCACTCTGGTTATATGGGCCCATATTTAAAAGGACATTTATTTCTCTGTGAAGGTAGCATGAAAAAGTCTAATTCAGTATTTGTGCTTCATAAAGATGGTACCCAAAGCAAAGAGTGTGGGGTATTTTTTGTGGGAGTGGAAAAGATACAAGTCTTCTTTTGACTTTCTATATCCTGTGCAAACTCTGCAAAACACAGCACAGTGTGCACAAGAGTTTCATATACTGTATATGAAGGCAAATTATTTTGTTCTATTTAGTAAATAAATTAATCATATCATGCAAAGTTGCCCTGACCTCTGAATTAATATGGCAAATTTTTGCTTGATCTTCCAATACATATTTATGAATGGATTTAGAAGATGGAAACGGGATGGAGAAATTCTCATCTCTCATTAATGTGTATATTCCTCATGGTATGCTATAACTCACTAATACTATGTTGGAAAACAGCCTCAAATTTTCTGTTTTACAGTTATTTGGTATCAGCTTAGAGCTATTTAAAGTGATTCTACTTGATTTTTTTTCAATGAAAATTGTAGTTTCATCAAAATTAAAGTGTTTCGCAAAACATTTGTTTGATTTAGGCAAACATTTTTATTTATTTTTTCACACTAGAGAATTCAAAATGAAACAGAATGACTGTTTAGGCTTCAAAATGACACATTTGTTTAATTTTGGCTTTCAAAAAAACAAAATGAAATGAAAATTCAAAGGGAACCAAACATATCAATAAGAAAATAAATACACGTGTTTTTCCTTTTAAATATTTTCATCAAAAATCAAAATATTCTGCAAAAAAAAAATAGAAATTCTTCACAGAGATAAAATGGGATATTTTTATCCAGCTCTAGTATCAACAATATTAAGCGTTTTGGATGTCAGCTGGAAAATGAAGAGATGTAGCATCCTTACAACAAGAAGGTTAGAATTTTTTTTTTGTTAGAGTATAATCCATGAGAAGTCTTCCTAAAACGAAAATCAAGTGGCTTTAGCAGTAGTAGAGAGAAGAGAGTGAATGGCTCATACAATAAGAAATAGAACGATTCATCTTTAATCTTCAGCTGTGATCTCCCTTAGCTAAAAAATTAAGTGGGTTAGTGGAAAATGAACACTATTACTAACTATAGTGTCAGGTGCCCATATGTGAAATGATTTTTGTGGTTTTGCAGAGGACAGAAGTCTGCATTGCAAAAATTCATGACCACAATTGGTGTTGATCTCCTTTTCTTTCAGTAATGTAAGCAGAAATGCAAGAACTGAATTCACATGGAGACTGAACTACCCTTTCAGATTGTCTCTATATTATGAGGAAGTCACTGTTGCTGTGTATATTGTGTATAGAAGACTTCATCTGGCACCTTTTAGAAACACTAAAATTCACACTTGGTGGGGGGGATCTTGACTTGAGCATCTGTATATAAAACATCTCATTTTGAACCTTAATATGTTGTCGATGATATATTTAGTCAGTGGCATGTCACTAATTTTTTTCCAAAGAAATTCCTGCAATATGCTAATATGGTTTCTACTTAGAAAAACAATTTCCAACAGGAGACTTGATGGTTATTAGTGGCGCAGACTCAAGTATTTTTTCATTCTTCCTTTTCATTTTCATAAGCACTATTTCATTTACCCAGAGATCTCCATTTAAGAGCTTTCACATTCTGACTGATTAGTCATCTTATCAAATCTTACTGGTTTGTGGCTCCCATGCTACCAATTGAGAATTATTAACGGGATTTAGGAATTTAGCTGGCTCGGCACAATTTGAATTGTGACCTGTTTAGCAAGTGATGTCTAATTTCCCATGATTCCTAGTAAAATAGAATGGCTACAGAATGGCGGTGTGACTGACTTTTGTGACTGTAGAAAATAGAGTATTCCAAGGAGAAAATCTTCAATAGAGCATCCATATGCTTCGGGTCAAATCCTGCTTGCCATATGCAATCAGACCTCCCATTGAAATCCGTGGACGTTTTGCTTGAGTAAGGACAGCAATTGAACCTTTATTTCCAAGAGATCACATATAAAATTCTTAATACTCCTAAATACATACTATAGTATAACATTTGGGGAAGGGCTATCATGGTTAAAAGAATAAAGTTCTCCTTCAGTGGAGACCAAAATCTTCCACTCGGTTGCCTTTTGCCCCCTTTTCCTAAATCACTGTTTTCTCTCTCCTTCTTCCTAAAGCACGCACAGTCACTGTCACTGGTGCTGGTAGATCTGGTTTAGAGCAGAAACTATAGTAGTTCAGTGTTTGTAGTTAAGTCTGCATTGTATCTTTGCTGCACCACATTATCTTCAAATGCATCATTGAATACAATTCTGAACCTCTCTTTGGCTATATATCTTCTTTATGTGGGGCAGCAGACTGTTGAATGTGCTGCATCTGCATTCATAATAAAAAAAAAGGAATAGTTCAGCTAGTGGGAATAGAAGGATGTTCAATCAGGGCAACGTTAACTGCATTGGATCATACTTGTCCACTTGGGTAAATTTGCTGTCCACCTTTCTTGTGCATACCCACTGATCCTACCACTCGCAGCAATATTTTCAATACTTCTTAAGTTCATGATATTAATCATCTAGCACTGGGGGAACATGGTTTAAAATGTTACAGGCTAGGTGCTGTATTGGCTAGTGCTCTCTCACTGAAATAGTGGGTGTCAGTTCCTGAAACCAAAAGCAACACAAATGCTCTCTTTGCCAGCTGGGGTTGGGTTCTATGGGGCTGGAAGCAGTGGAGACGTCCTCAGGGTGGGGGGACGTGAGATCACCTCCAGGAGCAACTACAGAAGTGATCCATGTGCTCCCTCTGCTTCCCCCTTCTCCTCCCTCTTGCCTTCAGCATGGTGGGCTGCTTGGCATGCGTCGGGCCACACTGCTTTTGACTGTTATTGAGCAGAACCCATCATCAGCATAGACGCATGTCCCCTGGAATGGTGGTTGAAACATGAAGGGACATATGACTCTTTAGCACATCTGGCACATACATATATTTTGACGCCAGCTACAACAGTGTTATGAGAATGTCTGTTCTCACTTTCCGGTGACCTTGTAAACAAGAAGCAGTCAGTGTTATATTCTGCAAATGCAAACAAACTGGTTTGTGTGAGTGATTGGCTGAACAAGAAGTAGGACTGGCTCTAAAATTTTAAATTGTTTTATTTCTGAATGCAGGTTTTTTTGTACATAATGCTACTTTTGGAAGTTCAACTTTCATGATAAAGAGATTGCACTACAGTACTTGTATTAGGTGAATTTAAAAATACATTTTTTATTTTTTTTAAACAGTGCAAATACTTGTAATCAAAAAATAAATAAAAAGTGAGTACTGTACACTTTGTATTCTGTGTTGTAATTGAAATCAATATATTTGAAAATGTAGAAAAGATCCACAAATATTTAAATAAATGGTATTCTATGGTTGTTTAATAGTGTGATTAATCACACAATTAAAACAATTTTTTTTAAATCACTTGAGAGCCCTATTTTACATTTGAAGCTATGTCTCTGAGATATTTTGATATTTTGAATTAAGGGCATATTGAGCTATGGAAGGCCTTTACAATTCTGTACTGTGTTGGTCTCAGCTTTTCATTGCTACTAACTGAAATGGTTTTGTTGCCTCAGGAAACAAACAGAAAGGACTTCCTCCAGTCAGTTCTCATTTTATTTGAAACATTTTTATTTCTAAGCAGAACACATGCCTCTGTATGAATGAGCTGTTAATTTCTGCACCATTCTGAAGATTGTACCTAGAGCTTATTACACAAAAAAATTGTTGCACAATTCACAAATCAAAGTTGTTTTAATTCATTTCCAAGAAGAAATGAACACTTTGGATCAAACTCTGCTCATGATTCCATCGGAGTAAATCTGCAGTGACTCCAGCAAAGCTGATGGAATTACTATATTTTTACTTTAGGAGAACTGAGGGGAGAATGTATCCCTTACACTAGTAATGCTCCGGAAAATCTTTAGAAACCAGATATGATGTCAGAATTTTCAGAAACTGAATTTGAAAAATTGATGCAGCTACCACAGTATTTTGTGTTCTCTGCCTTTTGAGATGGTTCAAATTCTCCAGGCTTTGAAAGAAAATTAAAACTAATCAGCAAGATCTTTACATTTTAAAAAGAAAACTGACCTTTTGTAATATCATACTTAAGTTATAATGCCACACAAATTGTTTGTTTATTTATTACAGTACTAGAAAATAATGCTTTTGTAATAAAAATAATTACAAAAGTTATTTTACTTTCCTCAGGGGAGTTTTATCACACTTTTGTGTGAAGCCTAATGGGTAGAAATGTTTGGCAGATCTTTTTCTTCACCGTATCTCATACCTTGGAAAGGACTCTGAAGTACCAGTTGCATGGGTTATGTGATAGCCAATTGGTCTCTGATTGTGATGTGTATTGTTAAAAATTAGTACGGCAATGACATGCATGCAGAATTGCTTGACTCTTACCACACCAATAGGACTGTCCTGCTTTTATGAGGCCCTGGTGCTACTGCTTATTTTTTTATTGCTTTGTTTAGGACTCGGAGCAGCTGTTTTGTATAATAAGGCAGAGGGAAGTTGCAAGTCCCTATGTGCTATAGTAGCTTTAAAAAAAAAAAGGCTTACTGAAGTCTTAAATTGTCATCCCCGAGAAACAGGAAGTATTTCAATGAGAAGGAGAATGTTGATATTTGTCAGACATTGTGTTTATATTTTTAATGTCTCATTTTTGTTCCTCAATTCATAAGAGATTCTAGAGCATGCAATGCCATTGCAAGTGGTATGTGTGAGGCAGTATATACTACTCTCACGAGTAGTGTGTGTGTGTGTGTGTGTATATATATATAACACATTACTTATTACGGTTCATACAAAGAAAGAGCCCCAACCTCCTCCTCTCCTGATTTTTTGGATATCTACATAGAACACAAATATTGCAAAAAACAAACCCCAAAAAGCAGAAGCCCTAACTAGCTGACTTTGAATGTCCATCTATCAAAGTATCATCCAAGTTCTACTTTGTCTTCTAAAATGTATTATATGAGAACAGATATAAAGATAAAGGAAGATCGTGCAACCCAACTGATGGCTAATTAGGTCCAATTGCTTATATGATCTTAATTGTGTGCACAAATTAGGTGCACAGCTGCACAGACATTTTGAGCTTCCATCTGGCCTAGTAATTGGGCACCGCATTTTATGTATTTGGATTTGTAAAATGATAAAAAGGAGGTGCGCACACACAGATTCTGGGAGCCCTGTAATTGCTTAAGCACACACACAAATAATGCTATACTCAGAAGCCCTACTTTAAACAAAATCCAACCACAGTCAAATCAGAGAAATCACAGTAGAAGCCAGTACCTCATTTCATCTCTATCTACTACCCTGTTGTTATACGGTTTCCCCCAAAGAACTCAGATGGCCTTACAGAATGCCAATTATCTTTAAAATGCTCTGAGTGATCAGCACCTTATAGGTTATATCAGATAGAGAGAGATTTCAAATGTTTTTTCTGTAATTGAAAATACTTTATGACCTACAGGAATGTATACTAATGTCTGCATTGCCTTAATACAGTAAGGAGAAATACTACTTTGAATATGAAAGCCAGTGCTGCCTTTGAATGTGATGTGGTATAGAGATGGTGTAGAGTAGTTATTTTTGGTTTGCTGTCAAAAAAGGACTTAGCAAGTGGGGTCTTGCAGGGGTCTGTCTTGGATCAGGTGCTATTCAATATGCTCATTAATGACTTGGAGTGGAGAGTATAATTATAGAATTTGCAGATGACAACAAGATGGGAGGAGTCCAGAGGCACCTTAAAGACTAACAGTTTTATTTGGGGATAAGCTTTCATTGGTAAAAAAAACCCACTTCAGATCCATGCATCTGAATAGCACCTGATCCATGCATCTGAATAAGTGGGTTTTTTACCATGAAAGCTTATACCCAAATAAACCTGTTGGTCTTTAAGGTGCCACCAGACTCCTCGTTGATTTGTGGATACAGACTAACACAGCTCCCCTCTGGTACTTGGTACCAAGGTTGGAGTGGTTGCAATCACTTTGAAGAACAGGATTAGAGTTCAAAATGACCTTGACAAATTGGCGAATTTGAAATCAACAAAATTAAATTCAATAAAGATAAGTACAAAGAACTATACTTAGGAAGGAAAAATCAAATGCACATTTAAAAATGAGGTATACCTGACTAGGCAGTGATACTGCAGAAGATGATCTGGAGGACATAGTGGATTACAAATTGAATGAGTCAATAATGTGATGCAGTTGCAAAAAAAGGTGTATATCATTTTGAGGTATATTCAGAGGTGTGTTGAATTTAAGACACAAGACAGGAGGTACTCAGTCAGTTCTGCTCAGCTTTGGTGGGGCCTCAACTGGAGTCCTTTGTCCAGTTTTGAGAACCACATTGTAAAAAGATATGGACAAATTAGAGAGTCTAAAGGAGAGCAACAAAAATAAGAAGTTTAGAAAACATGACCTGTAAAGAATATTGACAAATGGGCATATTTAATCTTGAGAAGAGAAGGCTGGGAGGTGACATAAGTCTCCAAATGTGTTAAAAAGTTGTTGTTCTTCTTCGAGTGATTGCTCCTATGCATTCCAGTTAGGTGTGCGCGCCGCGCGTGCACGGCTCTTCGGAAGATTTTTACCCTAGCAACTCCGGCGGGCCAGCTGGGCGCCCCCTGGAGTGGCGCCGCTATAGCGCAGGATATATACCCCAGCCGGCCCGTCCGCTCCTCAGTTCCTTCTTGCCGGCTCAAACTCCGCAGGGACAGAGCGCCCCGGATCGGGATCGCTCCAGTGTAACCTGGGCAGCACTGGCACACCATATTGCTACACCTGTCGGTAGCAACCCTCTTGGCACAGACCCCATGACGCGGAATCACGACGACCTTCACCACCCGGTCTTGTAATCCCGGCACCTCACAGCAGGACTCCTGCGTGGCTACACCGATCCGAGTTACATTGTTCGGCCTCGGTTCTGCGAGATTCTCCGGGGTGGTAGACAATCGTCCATTCGGTTCAAGTATCTGGCCGAGTGAAAGCGTTTCTCATGCTGCTCCGAAATGCGCAATGTTTCTCCCGCCGAGATCCCGCTCCATTCCGTCTGGTTCCTCAGGGCGTGGAGCGTTTATACCCCAGTGGGGCCCCGCCATAACCTGGCTCTTCAGTCTGGTTCTACCCAGTTTTATGACTGCCCTATTCGAGCCAATGTCAACATGCTCTTTGATATACCTGTCCTGCAAGGCAGTTTTCCTGTAGCCTTTCCTGCGGCCAGATGAGTCTCCGAGCTTCAGACTCTCACAATAGGCCCACGGTATACTGTGTTCCTCAAGGACAAGGGCAGTTATTACCACGTCCGACCTGCCTCCCTACGGAGGTGTCGGCCTTTTATATCTACCAGGATATCTTCCTTCCAGTCTTCTTCCGGCCACTCTCTTTGCAAGGAGAGCAACAATTGCCCTCCTTTGACATCCGTAGGGCGTCTGCAATCTATATCTAGCGGACAGAGCCCTCTCGTAACGCCCCCAAAACCTTCATCGTACCGGCATACCGGACGAAGGGCATACCTGTCTCCTCCTAGAGGCTTTCATCTTCAATGATGTTGTGCATACGCACCTCCTGTGTTTTGGCCCATGTTCCATAGCGCCACCTTACTGCACATTCCACCAGGGCTCAGGCTTCTCTGCTGCCTTCCTGGCTCACATACCCTTCCAGGGGATGTGTCGTGCTACTACCTGGTCCTCTATCCAGACCATTGCCTCTTTGGTCCAACAGTCCAGAGCTGATGCAGCCTTTGGCTTGGCAGTTTGCATTCTGCGACATCTACCTCCGACCCCACCGCCTAGGTAAGGCTTGGGAATCACCTAACTGGAATGCATAGGAGCAATCACTCGAAGAAGAAAAGACGGTTACTCACCTGTAGTAACTGTTGTTCTTCGAGGTGTGTTGCTCCTATCCATTCCAGACCCACCCTCCTTCCCCACTGTCGGAGTAGCCGGCAAGAAGGAACTGAGGAGCGGACGGGCCGGCTGGGGTATATATCCTGCGCTATAGCGGCGCCACTCCAGGGGGCGCCCAGCTGGCCCGCCGGAGTTGCTAGGGTAAAAATCTTCTGAAGAGCCGTGCACGCGCGGCGCGCACACCTAACTGGAATGGATAGGAGCAACACACCTCGAAGAACAACAGTTACTACAGGTGAGTAACCGTCTTTTATAAAGAGGGAGACAATCAATTGTTCTCCATGGCCACTGAGGGTAGAATAAGAAATGTTTGGCTTAGTTTGCAGCAAGAGAGATTTAGGTTTGATATTAGAAAGTTTTTCCTAACTATAAAGATAGATAAGGCACTGGACCTGTTACCTAGGGAGACTGTTATCCCCTTCATTGTGAACTTTTAAGAATAAGTTAAACAAACAATTGTTGGGGATGGTGTAGCTATACTTAATTGTGCCTTAGTGCAAGGGAGTGGACTAGATGACCTGTTGAGATCCCTTCCAGTCCTACATTTCTTAAAACACTAAATTGGGGGAAAGGAGAGGAAGAAAAAAGTAATATAGAAGAGAGATACAACCAAAAAGACAGCTGCTTCCCTCATGATAGTATTAAACTAACTGGGGTGCTTTCATGTTTGATATCAAGATGTCTCAAACCTGACTATATGTTGATAGGTCTCTCTTTCTGAATAATACATTACTGGACAGCAAGCTTCTCATGGTTTTTTGAATGAGGGTTTTACGGTCATCTGGCTCCTGCTACAATGGAAAGCTATGGAAAACGAGCACCTGTTGAAACTGATATTTGTGAATAACATTTCAAGAGGTGAACAAAGTTATTCAGTTGGAAACTTTGTCTTTCCCTTTTCAGATCTTGATTTTTCAGAACTCACTGTGTGGAAAGACGTAAGTATAATTTACTAAAATGAGACTGTACTCAGTAAGTCAAAAGTAAATGGATACCTAACCCAGGCAGGAGAGAGAAGTCTGATGACTCCAGTATATAACGGATGAAGTCAACAACTCATTGCATTGAGAGGCAGATTAAACTCTTGCACATCTTGTTGAGTGGAGCTGACTACGTCTTTCATGAGTTCCCCAACAAAGTGAAACTAGATTGTGCAAGGCAGAGCAGAAACATTTCTCAGTCACACTTCAAAAAGAGACTGGGTCCCACATATTGCTTGTCTGAAGATGTCTCAGAGAACTTTATGCTTGATTTTCAGAAGGCTGCCCCATCTCAGCATGCCATTTAGGAAAGCAACAGCCTGTAAATAATCAAGTGAGATTGACAGTGACCATTGGGCTTGCATTGAAAAGGTGTTTGTAGGATTAGGGAAAGGCTTAAATTTAACCGAACAAACAAAACGGAGAGGGTGGGGGGGCGGAATACCCTTCTTCGGATTCGTAAGGAGGTGTTTTTAACTGAAAAGACCTACTTGGTGGAAGTTGTCACAGTGGATGACATTCATCCAAATAGTATTGTTGTATCATGGTCTGTTTGTTTTTCCCCTTCAGAGAGAGAGGGTTTTTTGGCTGTCCAACCTCAAGTTATTTCCCTGGTTGTTCTGTCTTAGCTTATTTCCCTAAACACATGCAACACTTTTCTTTTTTAAACTGGAGACAGTGACAAGAAGTTGGGATGAGATCATGAGAAAATGTTCCCAAGACTGTGAAATTAGTCATGTCATAGAAAATTGTGACAAAAGGCTATTCTTAATGAGGATTATGCTGAGCCAGTAGACAATATAATAACTTATCTATTGCAGGTGTTCATAAATTTCACTAATCATCTCAATTAACTAAGTAAATTGTAGAGATTTAGGAAAACTGAGATTATATTTTTATTGTGATAACACCTAGGACAGAACCTCATTGTGTTAATTAGTGTATAAACACACAGCAACAAAAAAATGTCTGAAAGAGCCTCAAACAGTTTACAAGCCAAAAGATGCAGTAGGTTTGGTAACATTAAAACATTTGAAAAGAAGCTTGAAGGTTTTCAAAAAGACACAAAGAGGAGAGACCTAAAGATTGCAGTAGATTGTCCTTGAGCAGATATGTTGGAAACTCTAGTAATTTATGAGGCAAGCCTGATAATTAACATGGAGTATGCTCACAGGCATCTTTTTGAAGTTGCTGCATGTTCATAGGAATGTGGTCTTGGTTCATAAATTTTACAAACGTTATCCACCCTGTGTTGCATGAACAGACTTAATAAAAACCTGTTTGAGAAGTCATGTTTGTCAATTTTTCTCTCATTTTAAGGTCCATAGACTTTGGATTTTGGTTCCCAATATATTGACCTAACTAGTAGTGACTGGGAATAAGTCACTGAATTTCAGGAATTAAAATCAATAACTTGAAGAAACTTAAGTTCAAAATCTTGTGTGTCACAATCAAACTGAAACAGATCAAAGATGAACTCCTGAAAAGCAAATAGACCAGTGAGAAATGTCCTCACCACTTGGGTAAAAGCTTGTGTTTTTTCTGCTTTCACAATATGTTTAATTTTTTTATTGTTGCATATCAATAGTGTGTGCAGGTGGAGGAGGCTGCAAACCACAAATTGTTTTTATGGATGAAGTATTTGCCATTTTGTTGCCCTGTGAGGATAATTTATTTTTAAATAAACTATGGTGTTGCAATTTCACCACTGGCCAAAGTGGCAAATGTGCATACCCGTGCTCTCCCCTTCTCCCCCAGACAGTTACAAGTGTGGTTCCTCTTATAAATTTTGGCATGCCTTTATAAACTCAGTCTGTTCCTCCATTGCCCCATGTTTTGAAGCCGTTTAGCTCTGGTTTGACTACCAAGACTGTTGTTCAAAAGTGATAAGCTACTGACAAAACCATTTCATGTATCTATTTAAAAATGCCAAACTGTGATTCAAGGGCTGAACAAAATTCAAAAGAAATTCAGCAGTAGAAGGATCTATTAACACCAGCCCCACAACTAATTTCTAAATAAAATACTTGGGATTTTTGATGCTCATGTTCAAAAGGTCCATCTTGACTGTTGAGATTATTTTCATGGAAAAATATTGTGCAAAATCATGCTCAACAAATTCTCTCTCAATTTGTGATTGATTGAGAACCTGATTTATGTATTGCTTTTTTTATTATTTGCTCTCTTAATTTATACATACAGAATGCTGGTGATGTCTAATGTACCTTTTCCTTGACTGAGAATGCAGATGAATATTTCCTTCCAAATTTGTTGCTAATAATACTTTCTAGAATGGTTGGGAAGGGGCACCAGGAGATCTACAGATGCTCCTCATCCCAATGGATGGGAGTGGAAAGTACCACCTCAATTATGAACTCTGTTTTGGCATTTCAGAGCCTGAATCCCCAGTGGAAATATTAAGGTAATAATTGGAGATATACCAATCTCCTAGAACTGGAAAGGACCTTGAAAGGTCATCAAGTCCAGCCCCCTGCCTTCACTAGCAGGACCAATTTTTTGCCCCAGATCCCTAAGTGGCCTCCTCAAGGATTGAGCTCACAACTTTGGGTTTAGCAGGCCAATGCTCAAACCCTGAGCTATCCCTCCCCAGGTTTCCCAGTTGGCAGTGTAACCTGCTGCTGGCATGACTGGTCTGGCTATAGTTCTTTGTTGTTGTTTTTCTTGGCATTAGCCCAGGAAGAGCTAGTGATAGGGCAACAGTAGCAACAGTACTTATATTTATAGCAGGTGGCATGCAAATAAATACTATGAAAATGATTTAAAAGTTCCATATTGACATGAAATGCACAAATGGCTCCTTTGCCATAATTGTCTTGGGGAAAAAAAGAACATGCACTTTCAAAGAGTGATGATCTTGTGGTTAAGGCACAAAACTGGGACTCAAAATTCCTATGCCTGGCTCTACTGTAGATTTCTGGGAGAAGACTTAATTTCTGTGTGCCAAATTATTGTCTGCTGTAAATCAGTGCAGCTTGACTGAATACAGCAAAAGCTACCCTGGTTTTATACCACCTGAGAATCTAGCCTTCTGTATCTTCACCTACACATTGGGAAGAGTAACATTTCCTTGTCTCCACAGGATTAATTCATTAACTTTTGTCAGATTCTCAGATATCACACTGATGAACACAATGGGAACACAAATTCAAAACACCCACCTCACTATGTTGCTGTATGCATTTAAAAAAGAATAACTGAAAATGTTGATCCACAAATCTGTGCCCTTTGTTCTATTTCAGTTTTCCTATGATGATTGACTGCAAGTATAGGGCGACATACAGACTACAGAACTGGAGTTTTAAATAAATGGCTTTTATAGAAGATGGTGATAATTAACCCTGGCCTGGATTCAGCAAAGAGCTTAAGCATTTGCTTAAGCCCTTGTCTTTGACTTCAGTAGGAGTGAATTGATTAAATGTGGTGCATGAGCTTAACAGTAGTTACACTAACAATGAAAGGTTCAGGACTGTAGATTTTGGAATTGAGTAAGATTAGTTCAACTTCCAGAGAAGCAAAGCAGTCCCTCTGTTTGGAATTCCATGTTGTCCGTCCGTCCGTCCTCTTCTGTCATTAAATATTCTCAGCTAATCTGTCTGCTATATGTTCCCTTCCACGAAGCCCCTTTCATACATCTCCTTAAAATTAAAATTCACTGATTGCTATTAAAAACTCACTGTTGGCTTACAGTTACTACATGTTTACCAATGGATATCTCCTGTTCCAATTATAGGGGAAACTTTGGTATCTCAGACACTACTGTGTGGTAACGTATAAATGGTTTTAATTATTTCAGCTTTAAATATTTGTGAGTTTTTCAGTTTGATTTTACAGTGTTATTTGAGACAACACATTTCTACAGTCCCTATAAATAGTATAGACTTCATGTCAATGAGTATGTTCAGCTATGATCCACAAATGTGTGTGTTTGTATGTGGAGGAGAGAGCAAGAATGAAGGCTGTTCTATGGTGATTAAATAAATTTGATGTTTCTATGAGGAGTTCCTGCCTCATTTGGATCTCATTGTTTCTCAGTGTCCATGAAGCCCTGTGTATAATTACATAGTTGTCATCTTGGGTGCCTTGTTGATCTTCTCTTTTGCGTGCAGGTGGGGTTTAGTGGCATCTCACTGCTTGCTTCTGGCTCCTTATTACAATTCTCTTTCCTAAAACAGATATTTTGGCTTTACTGTGGGAATGGGGTATGCTTTGTCAGGTCAAGAAGAGGGATCAATATGCCTCAGCTTCAGAATTCAGATTTTTTTTTAAAGGTGGCTGTTTTAGTGTCCAGCAAAACTACAATCCCAACCATGATTTCCAAACTTGTCTGCTCAAATGAAGTAATAGGACAATTGTGTGATTTCAGAGAAAGTAGCAGTGGGTTGATGGGCTCCTCTGACAAATCTTTCCATCTACACTGTTGCATCTACAATGTTGATCTTCCTCCAATGTATGTGTGTTGCTTCTTGCATCTATTAATCTCCTTACTCTGCCTTTCCTTACATGATTGATTCATGTGTTTTTCATTTTAATTAGTTTGAACCCGTCATCCCCATGCTGAACTCAATGACAAACTCAATGAGGGTAGGAACATGCCTTCTGTCTATACCTGTTCCTTCACATTGACTTTTCTTCTTAGTGTCATTTCCTTCTTCAGCCCTGAAAACTCCGAGAAGAGCCCAGTCCATTTAATGTTTCTTTCTCCCTCTCGTGAGCAGCCAGCAGACCCTGCACTGCACTTGTGCACTCCGTTTCCAGCTGGCACGAACATCTCCACTGCGGTTGCCATGGTATCCCTGGTTGGAAGATCAGCAAGGGCTTTGTCAGCCACACCAAATGCATCATGTTTCTAAGTGGCTATTTTTATAAGAGGCAATGAGCCCATTATCTCTTATGCTATAGATACTGGACCTTTGCAAACTACTTTGGTCTAGTGGGTTAAACATGGGAATAGAAGATGGTTACTCCTGGATTCTAATGCAGCCTCTTCCATAGAATCACTTTGTGGTCTAGGTGACTCACTAATAAATGGAAAGGAAACTGTATGAATGGACTGTGGGGTAACACTTTGGGCATTGAGTTTAATATTTAAACTTGGATGTCTAAATTTTGGCAATAGGCACCTAAGTCAAAGTGGCCTGATTTTCTTGACTTGGAGATGACCGTGCATAGTACCTTAGAGAATTGGTTGATTGGTTTTGTTATCTCCGTGCTGAGATATTGTCAGAACAGTAGGTGAAAGCAAATTCAAAGCAGAAATGAATAAATATTTGTAACACAGACATTTCCCATTCCCTTTTCTTAAAACTTCCAAAAAGATGCTGTAAGGTCAGCTGTACTCTACAGAGATCTTCCAAAGACTTCTCAAGCCCTCAGACCTGTCCATGGTAGAATTCAGTGGCATGAGATCCGCTGGAGCTAATGCATACAAAATGTTAATGGAATGGAAAGGAGATGACAAATATACAGTTGAAGAGGCATTAGAGTGATCAAATGTAATGATTGTTTCACAGAGTGTCTATGAATTAGGCCAGTAGGGAAGGTTGACAGTGTCGAATCGTCACAGTGTGTTGGACACTCAACCATTCAGTGAAAGGATTGCAAAAGTATACTCATTTTTATATCAGGGCTGATGTGCACTGTCAGAGCGTCATACAAATAATCTGTTGGGTTTTTTTTTTTTAAAAGGGAATGAAAGAGGAAGTGAGGAGAGACATTCACATTTCACGATGTATGTCAAGACCCACAAATAATCATTTAGATTTCTTTTATGCAACTGGTCAGGGATTGTGGGGATGAAAAACCCCTATCCAAAGTGTTGGCAGGATGTGGAATACCAGTGTTGGTGCTCCACACTCACTACAACTGCCATGTGTTATACAGAGCTTTGAAATGTAGAGCACGGTGCGTGGGTTATTATTATGTGTAAGTTTGCGTGGCAAATTAGTTCAGTTACCAGAACGTTCTTGAACTGTAGTGGAATTTTGTGCGGTGCATCCATGTAGTCAGTTCCCATCCTGTGTATGGGTGGATTCTAATCCTCACCTTGGGACTCTAATACTACAGAGTGCCCTATTCTTTGGTATACAGGAGTTTTGGAGACCACTGCATCTCTTGTTCATGGCCTTCTCCCCCTGCACAGGAGAACTTGGTATTTTCTCTGTTTCTTGTGTGCCAGCAAAAGTGTGGGGTGGGGAGGGGAAGAGTCAAGATTTGTCCACACAAGAATTTACTGACAGCAGTATGGTGGACAGGAGTTAACTCTGAATCCTCACTTTGGATTTCAGCCCTTCCTGGAGTTAGCTGAGTAGATTTCCTTCAAGCCTCTATAATTAAAAACACACCTATCAGGACTGCTTCATATAACATACTTCTAAATGTGAGAGTGACATTTACCTTCTGAGTCATTAGCTCAGCATCATAGAACTCAGAGAAGAGGGGGAAAAAAACGATAAAGTTAGAGTCCATTTCCCTGCTAATGCAGGATTGTTAATTACTGGTTGAAAACTTAATTTGATAAAGATTAGTTATAGATCCTGGCTCGTGAAAAGGTTTTGAGAATGTTGAAGATGCAGAGCACAACCCTAAGTGTGTTAATTTCATTATGACTTTTATAGGTCTAAAAAGGAGCAATTGCCATAAGTAATTGTTGAAGGAGTGGTGTGTGTATGTTTGTATGGAGTTCTGCCAGTGCTTATCTACAATGCATAGTTCTTCAGATACTGCTTTTATGGGAAAGTTCATAGCAATGACATAACTGTGTAATACACAGAATACCATTAAAAATATAGATTTCAAACAGTCTGAAAGGAATCTTATTGCAGCATCTGTAGTTGGTTTTATTAAGGCTTTGGCTACACTTACACTTTAAAGCGCTGCCGTGTAGTCAAAGCGCCAGCGCTGGGAGAAAGCTCTCCCAGCGCTGTCCGTACTCCACCTCCCTGTGGGGAATAACGGACAGCGCTGGGAGCGCGGCTCCCAGCGCTGGGGCTTTGACCACACTGGCGCTTTGCAGCGCCGCAATTTGCAGCGCTGGAGAGGGTGTGTTTTCACACCCTGCTGCAGCGCTGCAAATTTGTAAGTGTAGCCAAAGAGCAGTTTAAATTCCCCAGCCTGGAGCAGTTTGGAATTAGAGATGGGCTGCAGAAATTTACATTTTAGTTGAGGTGGAAGACAAAATAGGGCATGGCACAGCATTCACACATTACAAGGAAGAATAAATAAGATATGTATTAGCTGGGAGAAAAGAAATGACTGGTCGTTTTTCATTGCCTCCTGTGCTTTATTTTCTAACATTGCAATGAGCAGTAGGCAAATTTTTTTGTTCCCCATCAAATTGCAACAACCAAAAGCTACTGTGTTTCAGCAGGTTGTTTAATTAAAATCTGCTTTAAGACACATAAGAATGTTTTTTGAGAAAAACAACACAAAGGATCTCACATAAGGGGTGTGTGTGTGTGTGTGTGTGTGTGTAATGCACTGCTATATTTGAAAGCAAATTACTAGAAATAGCATCTTGTCCAGACCCACACAATCTGGGCAGCTGTCTGCAAGTATAATGGACCAACTCCTTCTTACCCAACCAAAAGCCACTCTGACTTCAATGCGGGTTTTGCCCGAGTAAGGACTTCTGGATTTCAACTTTGTTGAGGATGTTTTAAGTAATAATTCAATGTGGAATGGAGTAAGGGTCTATACTGCTCAGATTGTTTTGGAAAGGACCGGCATGCTCAGGGTCAAATCCTGCTTGCCTTATCTCAGTAGATGCTTTGAATTTAAAATAATTATTCATCTCATGACCAGAGTGACTTAGTGTTTTTGTTGTTTTATTGTGATCTTTGAGGGATGTGTTCATAGATTCTAAGGCCAGAAGGGACCATTGTGATAATCTAGTCTGACCTCCTGTGTAACACAGGCCATAGAATTTACCCAAAATCATTCCTAGAGCAGATCTTTTAGAAGAACATCCAGTCTTGATTTAAACATGGTCAGTGATGGAGAATCCGCCATGGTCCTTGGTAAATTGTTGCACTGGTAAATTACTCTTACTGTTAAAAGTGCACATATTATTTCCAGTCTCAATTTGCCTAGCTTCAACTTCCAGACTTTGGATTACTTTGATTATTACTATTTATATGACAGCAACACCTTACAACCCCAACCAAGATCAAAGCCCCATTTTGCGAAGCGCTGTACAAACATGCAGATAATAGAACAGAGAGTTCACTTAAGCAGTTAACTTCTGGATACTTATCCCATGATTCCCCCATTGCTAATTATGAGCAATGACCTTAAAGATCCATCAGGATCATCTTAATATCAAACAAAACATTTAGAATATGGTTCAAAAATAAGTATTTTACAGCTTTGAAACAATACTTTTTTTAGTACCAGCTGTCAATACAGTATCTACTATTTTAGGTTCTTGGGTTCTAATAGTATAGTGTACACCTGGTAGCAACTGCTGTGGTGAAGATTTCTGTAGTGTGTGTTTGATGCTTCCTGTTTAAAGTGGTATGTATCCAAATAATTATTAAGGTCTTGTGATCTGAACAAAAAATATTCTCATTGAATGATGCTTAATTAAATGCCATTTGCTCTGGGGATGGAATTCCTGGTTTCCTCTCTGAAATAGAAGATCCCCAATCGACAATAGCTCTGTTGGTACTGTGCTGCTAAGGAGGTGGAAGATAGATCTTTGCACCCACAGCTGTGGCCTCAGCAGCTCCTCCAAAGCTTGGGAGATGAACACTTTGTCATTTCCACAGGGGACAAGGGAGGTAAATCCCGCCCACCAATTCAAGAATTAGGAGTTAACTCTCAGTAAAACCAGAGAGTTTCTTATTCCCTGTACGTACGTTATTGTCCTGTAGAGGAACATGGCACCTAAACACAGAGCTACATCCTGTAGACTACCCAATAAATGCTGTGTTAGTCACTTCACTGAGATATTGAATGTCAGAAACTGGTGGTCAGGTTGAAAAAAAAAATAGCATGAACAGACTGGAGGAACCCGACATAAACACACCCTATATTTTCAACTCACTTTCTTTTTTTCTTCCCAGCAGAGAAAGGAAGTGTGTGAATGGAAATGTGTTGTCATTCTGAATTAAACTTGTAAATGTGTTAAATAATAGTCCTTTACTATGTATGTCCATGAAACAGTATGTGCATTTTCTAGGTCACTAGAGAGATCAAGTGACAGGGCTGGAAAGCTGGCAAATATGTTCCAACATGTGAGTCATCTTTATGGCTGCCCTAGAAATGCTGAGATCTTACTCATTCAGATCAGAGGAAGTGCTAAAAAGCATCTTTGCTCTGACAATCCCAGAGATAATTCTTTTCTGTAATCCTCCCTGTAGTTTATCTTTCTTCTCCTTTTCTAAAAACATATGGAAAAAAATCTCCCACATATTTGTCTTGAAGGGATTAGCCTTTGTGTGATAAAGAAGTAATAATTTTTGTTCTTTAATCCCCTGAGTTTTGACCTTTGTTGTCTTTGATCTAAATAGCTGATCGAACGAGAATTTATTTTTGATGTTATTTCAGAATTTGGCTTCCTGCTGGGTTTTGAAGTTGTTACTGGGAAACGACCCAGGCCCCAGGAGAGTGATGCCTATTAACATAATCAGGAGAGCATGATTTTCCCCTCCAGTCCATCCTAAAGGCAGCAGCCAAAACAATCTTCCTGGTCCATCATTTGGACCATATCATTCCCATGCTCAAATCACTGCAGTGGTTCCCCTTAATCTTCCATATTAAATTCAAGATTATTTTCTTTGCCTCCAAGGCTCTCTACAATGATGCCTCCCTCTCTGATCGTCTTCCTTGAAACATCCTACCTATTTTCCTTTTCACTCTGTTACAGACTCCAGGCTCCTCGGCTTGTTTCTCAATCCTCCAACTTTCACCTTCTTTACACATATTCTAGAACAATTCTAGTCTCTCTTTATTCAAATCCCTCCTGCAAATGCACTTCCTTGAGAGACCTACAAAAGCTATCCCCTGTGGTGCCATAACTAACTCCATTTCTTGAATAAAATAGATATTTTAGTTATGCATCACCTTCCTCTGGGTCATAAGCATTCTTGTCTGATCTTTCTGTTTTAAAAATGACGAGTCCTCAAGACAGCAATATATTTAAGTATAAAAGTGGGCTAACCAGGTGGTGAATCTGACCCTGGATCTGTATTTGAGTCTTGCCCAGTTCTCTCTCTAATCTTATCTATCGACTTAACTGGATCAGAATCTAAGCACACGTTTTTGGTGCATAATAAATAATAACCACATGACTTTCAGACCATGTTTATCAAGAAAGTAAGTATCACTAGCAACATTTATCCCCCAAACAACTTTGATTGTTTTGGTAAAGGTGGACTGCTTTCATTCTCCCTTTTCTCTAGAGGCATATATTTCCCCTTTTGGTGCCATTGTGTGCATATAGTCTAATTGAGTAGAATCGGATATCATGAAAACTATTGGCTGGATTCTCCTCTTAATACTCATATACAGCTACCAATAAATGAACAGGAGCTGCTCCTCAGTATCCGAGGGAAGAGTTCTTGAAGAGAGCTCAGTTTTGAGTTTTTCAGATTTGTACTATAGTATCTTTCATGGGGTATTTTCATCCATCGACATGATACATGTTATTTTCAAAACTTAGCACAATGTAAAATTTGGTTAATACAATGAACCAAAATGTTTTTTATTTCCTCAATGATGGGTTTCTTTTTTCATGTGGGCTGGCTAAGTAAAGATAGAGATTATAAAATAAAAAAAAATCCCCTGGAGACAAATGCAATTATTTTGTGATATCTACTGGGGAACATAAAAGTTTAAAATAATAGAAAGCAGAACCATGAGATTGAATGGAGAACATAACTATGAATACACTGCATATATGATGCACTTTTTCTTCTTGGAGGCATTTTGTTTTTTCTTTGGGAGATATTTCAATTGGGTTGTAGCACAGAAGATCACTTGTTGAAAGGTGCTGGAGTACTAGATTTTTCTCATTAGAGTGGGCACAATTTCAGTCTCTGGATTAAAATGAACCAAACTCTCTTTTTGGTCAGTAGTTCAGGATTTGCTATAAACCATGATGAATTTAGTAGTTCTCTTGTGCTTTCTGTGTGCATGTTGAACGCAGTATTACCGTCACCCTCTGTGCCCAATCTTCACGGGATATGAGTCTGCTACAGTCCTACCTAACAAAACCTTGACCTTTTAGCTTAAGTTTTAGAAACTCATGCTTTTAGCTCTGGAGGGTCCTTAGTTCAATCCTCATTATGTCATCAGAGATGGTGACCACTGCATGTTTCACTTGAAGATTCCACTTGAATGTTATGACTATAATTTCAAGTTGCAGCTGGCCCCTCTTGGGGACCATGCAGAGTCATATCACCCCATGATATTGAGGAAGCTCCAGGTAAGCGCCAGAGCCCGCACCCCGAACCTCTCCTGCAGCCCGCACCCCAATGCCCTGCCCCGAGCCCCCTGCTGTACTCCTCCCTGCACTCCCAAGCCCTGCCCTGAGCCCCCTCATACACCCAATCCATGATCTGTAAAAACTTCTACTGTTACTTTATTTGAATCTGCACTCCAACATCAGCTGCCCAGTTCTCTTGCCTCCCTGCATGCTGCTGGCAAACTACGTGCCAGCAACATGAGCCCAGCTCTAGTGTCTTGTCTACTTGTGAATCAAAACATTTCAATTCAGGGAATGTTGTTTATGCTATAAACCTGTGCTATGCATTACTAGCTTCTTCACAACCGACAGTTACTTATCTGTTTTGGGCATAAAAGGCAGCTGATCCAAGCTGTATGTGTATTTTTAATATAGTTGATTTTAGTGTGTTTATAAAGGCAAGGTCTACTGGGAGAGGGAATCACCACTGTTGTTCTTCTTTACCCCTCTTCCTATCATCAGATGCTGCTGCTTTCTATCTCCCATCTCTTCCTTTTCCTTTGGACGTGATTTAAATTTACTGTTAATACTTGAGTTACATTTGATATTTTGGCTTTTAGTGACTGAATATTAGACCTTTATGCTTCAGTTTTGGGTCTGCTTTAACACATATAAACTTGTATGACACTGCTAAAACGAACACTGTATCATTATAATCAGGGCCGGCTCCAGGCACCAGCTCAGCAAGTTGGTGCTTGGGGCGGCCAAGGGGAAGGGGCGGCACGGCACGTCGGGCTCTTCAGCGGCGGGTCCCTCGGTCTCTCTCGGAGGGAAGGACCTGCCGTCGAATTGCCGCCGAAGAAGAAAGTGGTGCGGTGGAGCTGCCACCGATCGCAATCGGGGCTTTTTTTTTTTTTTTTTTTTGCTGCTGCTTGGGGCAGCAAAAACCCTAGACAAGCATTTAATTTACTAATAATACTTAACTATTTAGGGGTGATTTTTAAAGGCACAAAGTTAAGTGAGGTACGAGAGCCCATTTAAATTCCCATGAAATTCTCTAAATTCCCCACCACCGACAACAACCTTAGATAATGAGTTTGCATTTGTAGATCTCAAACTGGTTTCAGAGGTGGGAACCAAACAGCTACATTTTGTTGCTGCACAGAGAGATTACACAACACATTAGTATAAGAACCAGGAACAGAGTCCAATAGTTTTGAATGCAGTCCTTGCCTCTAACAATGGGACCACATTATCTTCTTGCATAAGGAGCATTTTCACTGACATCCAGCAGATAGTGTGGCTGACGTTGAGCTTGTCATGAGTCTCTGCTATTTGCTATTCATGAGATACAATAATATATAGGAAATGCAGTCCTTATTTGCTAAATATATAGTCAGTTTTCACACACTTTCACATACTTTCCCAGGCACCCTTGAGAAATACACACTGCCCCAAAATATTCATGTGGCAAGCAAATGATGCAAACTGCCGTTTTCAGTCCCTTCTTATATTAAGAACATAAGAAAGGCCGTGCAGGTCAGACCAAAGGTCCATCTAGCCCAGTATCTGTCTACCGACAGTGGCCAATGCCAGGTGCCCCAGAGGAGTGAACCTAACAGGCAATGATCAAGTGATCTCTCTCCTGCCATCCATCTCCATCCTCTGACAGACAGAGGCTAGGGACACCATTCTTTCCCATCCTGGCTAATAGCCATTTATGGACTTAGCCACCATGAATTTATCAGTCCCCTTTAAACATTGTTATAGTCCTAGCCTTCACAACCTCCTCAGGTAAGAGTTCCACAAGTTGACTGTGCGCTGCGTGAAGAAGAACTTCCTTTTATTTGTTTTAAACCTGCTGCCTATTAATTTCATTTGGTGACCCCTAGTTCTTGTATTATGGGAATAAGTAAATAACTTTTCCTTATCCACTTTCTCAACATCACTCATGATTTTATATACCTCTATCATGTCCCCCCTTAGTCTTCTCTTTTCCAAGCTGAAGAGTCCTAGCCTCTTTAATCTTTCCTCGTATGAAAAACCCTCTCTAAACCCCTAATCATTTTAGTTGCCCTTTTCTGAACCTTTTCTAGTGCTAGAATATCTTTTTTTGAGGTGAGGAGACCACATCTGTACACAGTATTCGAGATGTGGGCGTACCATGGATTTATATAAGGGCAATAATATATTCTCAGTCTTATTCTCTATCCCCTTTTTAATGATTTCTAACATCCTGTTTGCTTTTTTTGACCGCCTCTGCACACCACGTGGACATCTTTAGAGAACTATCCACGATGGCCTTAAGATCTTTCCTGACTCGTTGTAGCTAAATTAGCCCCCCATCATGTTGTATGTATAGTTGGGGTTATTTTTCCAAGGTGCATTACTTTACATTTATCCACATTAAATTTCATTTGCCATTTTGTTGCCCAATCACTTAGTTTTGTGAGATCTTTTTGAAGTTCTTCACAATCTGCTTTGGTCTTAACTATCTTGAGTAGTTTAGTATCATCTGCAAACTTTGCCACCTCACTGTTTCTCTCAAATGTTTGTTTTTATAATGCTTATATCACGTTTGTAAACTAACATTGGGGAGATCAGTAGGAGACACCGGAAGCCTTTGTCTTGGCTGATGTCTATTAAAACTTCCTCCTTGTTCAGATGCATGGAGGAGGCAAGCAAGTTGATTGGGACAATTCTGGTTCCAGTTGCTTCCTTCCCTCTTCTTCACTAAGGGAAAGACCTGTATGTCAGGAAATGGAGTCCCCAAGTCCACTGCTGTCTTATTGTGAATTTGAGTTTTGGGACTTGAACTTACGGCACCAAAGAGTATATAGGTTCAGTGCACTGCAGAAGGAGCAATTAGTGGTGACTTGTGTCACAAAGCCAGTCAGATATTATGAGTATGAGAAGGGTGTTTAGTTGGAGAAATGACAGCCATTAAATGATTTAAGCACTTTTAAAAAAGATTTTGCTCTCATCAAATATGCACAATCCATGTAGTAGCCTTACATGGTGTGAGTACAATGGTATCATTATTAAAAGATGTTTTCAATGGGGTGAGATTTTTTTATTGAATATTGGCTTTTAGAGCTTGGTATGGAAACAAGCAATATATTTTAAGCTATTTCTTGCAACAACAGCATATCCTGCCTACTCATGGGAATAACTTTCAATGTATTGTATTTTTAATTCAGATACTGTTAATAAGACACTTCTGGCATTTTACAGAAATAGAAGTCTTACTCAGTGTATCTTCTGTGGATAGGGATTTTCTGTTGCTGCTTTTTGCAGTATTCTCTGTGGTAATTGTTTTCAATAGACTATGCAAAAAAAGAAAAAAATATCTTGAGTATCATAACATTATATGGAGATATAACTTAGCTATACACCCAGCACCAGTCAAAAGTCAATCTGATGGTCACATTTTGATAAGCTTTTCAAATATAAATTATTACGGTGTCTAAAAATGTGCTGGACTTTCTGTAATTAAAAAAAAAAGAATTTAGGACCTGATGGCTTGCGTTTTTTCCATTGACTTGAATGGAAATGGGATGAAGTCCTGAATCTCATACCACATACAGTGCTATGTGCTCTGCTGGGGTATGTACATTGCTGTGAGCACTTGCAATGATGTGAGTTCGAGTGTAGCTCTGCTGATCTGAACTGGGACAATGAGCCGCAATGAGTATGCAGTCTAGGGACCTGATCATACAAGACTCCTGTTCAAGCACAAAAACCCACCCAGGAGGAACACTGCAGGATGGGGTCCTTATTTAGATGTGGTATGAGAAGTTGGGTAACAAGCAATGGGGAGATAAAGAATAGTGTTATAGCAGTAATATCACATGGCTACTTAGTTTAGATGTCTCAGCTGAAAGTATATTTGTTTCATTCACTTCATAATTCTGCTGGGTGTCTGTGAATGTGTGTGTATTTTATTATACATGCACATGTGTGTACATATACCCACTAATTATTATGGTTGACTCACTTCCTATGTGCATCATGGTTACTGAAGCTTATGGTGCTAATGGACCTAATATTACATTTGATGAAGGCTGATTCCACCTTACATTTGAGTAACACAGATTTCAAAATGAAATTCTAGGTATTCATTTTTTCCCAAAAGGGTTGCACTCCCTTCACTTCTTAATGTAGTCTGATGTGGATGTTCTACTTCCATATGTTTTTAGATGCATCTTAGTGCATTATTCTTTAATACAGTAGGTCTGCTTATGATTTCTAATAGGACCTTTGTCCTCATCATGTGACCGGCCTCATACTGTTGCATGAAACCACCAAAGGTCCATCATGCCCAGCAACTGACGTTTTATAGTAGATTTTGACATGTTTCTTTAAGGCATTTCTTCCAATTATTATAATACCTATGCTAATTAAATTAAAGCTATAGGGACTCTTTGCTATCATTCTAAAGAGATACTTTGTATGTATATTCTGTGTCTGTCCCAGAATCATACACATCTTACTGACTAGTATCTTAGGTTTCCATTTTAAGCTGTTTTTTCCCTAGTGCCAACTTCATTTGTTACATCAGGATTTCTGTTCAGTTAAATAGTTCCGTGACTAATGTACAAGTTGTTTCACTGAGTGATTTTTTTTTGAATGCAGAAATTTGACCTATAATGCCATCCATTATTTTAACTAATAGCATAGCACTATTATTTCAGAATCAATAACAATTGCTAAAGGAACCAAAGAAGTTGATGAACTATTAACCTAGTTTAAAGATTTATTTTAAATTTTTTTGTCAATATTCTTGTATGTGAAAACGTCAAGTAAAGTCACTTTAAAAAAAAAACAACAGAATTTTCACATTTTCCCACATCAAATCCAAACCAGTGTAACCCACTCACCTCCTGGGTGTGATGCTCTGTCCCCTTCTAGTGGCACTGAGACCACTTAGAGATGAATGAGTCTGCCACCACCTTAGCCAAGAGCCATGTGGCTTTTAGCTCATGCCGTAGACGCTCATGTATTAAGCTTCAGAAATCCCAGGTTCGATCCCGCCTGCCCGCGGATGACCAGGGTCTGTCGGTGTTACATCAGTACCTTACTGACTGAAAACACTCTTTTTAGATTATAAAGCCATGACACTCACTGATTTTTATGAAGCTCAAACATTCACCCCTGCATTCCTATAGGTTGTCAGAGTGGGCATTGGCAGTTCAACTCAATGGTTAGAACTGGGCTGAGGGAGCCAGGAACTAGAGTTGAGGAGAAAGGGTCAGAGCCGAAGTCGGAAACCAGAGCCAGGGGTTGGAGACGGAGCCAGGCAGCAGAGCCGGAATAGGAACTGGGGTCAGCGCCAGAGACAGAAACCATAATTATTGGTTGAACCCAAAGTCAGGAACTGGGAGCTGGAGCTAGGAACCAGGAAGGGAACACAGGGCTGGAGCAGGACAGGAACAAGGCAGGGGCAGAACCAGGGCAGGAGCAGGGAGAGGCAAGAATGATTGCATCTGCAGGCAGAAACACTGAGCAGCTGGTCAAACATTGAACAGCCGGTGACCAGCTGCTGCTGTTGGGCTTAAAAGCAGGCCTGCTGGCTCCCTTCAGCCAATCAGGCAGGCTAGCCAATCAGAAGATCCTACAGCAACCCAGCTGGGCTCATTAATCAGCCTGGAGGCTGGACTGGCTAGTGCTTAGGCTCAACTGAAGGTAATTTATTTTACGTTGGGGATGTGAAGAGTTGGGAGAATTGCACACTGTGCCTGGAGAGCAAGCTAAGGACTCCTGCTAGGAAAATGTGTACCCTCAAACAAACTTTAAATACTTATTTAATATATATCACAGTTGTAAAATCAATGGATGGTCTAATATTCCAGTCTGATTAATAGGGAAGGTGCTCAGATGCTACAGTGGTGGGCAGTAGTACAAACCCCTAAGATACGTAGAAAGTATTGGGTAGGACAAGACAGCTAGTGTTCTGTCTTCCTTGATGATGATGAAGAGTAGGGGGGGAGACAGTCTTATTCTGTCAGTGTAGGGACTCTGATTAAAGACTTCATCCAGGCATAGTGCTAATGATGCAATACTGCATTTTATGGAAATATAAATAACTTTATATCTTCAGATCATGTCATGGTTTTGCTTTCTTCTAGGTCATGTTTTAATGTTAGTGCAGTGATGGGTAGACTTCAAGGGATTGGATTCAGATAAACTTACAAAAATGTAAGTTGCCAGAAGCTGGGAATGGGCTACAAGGGATGGATCACTTGATGATTACCTGGTCTGTTCATTCCCTCTGCAGCAGCTGGCACTGGCCACTGTCGGTAGACAGGACACTGGGCTAGATGGACCTTTGGTCGACCCAGTATGGCCATTCTTATGTGGATGTTCATTGGTTCTGTTTGAATAAAAAGTCGTTGTTCAGGAAAGTACTTTAAGCGTGCTTAAATCCGTCAATGTTACATAAATGTGTGTTTAAAGTCAAGCACATGCATTCATGCTTTCCTAAATAGGGATGAACTTAAACACACACTTGGTGCTTTCTGAATAGAGCCATTGAGCCTAGAAATCAGGTAGGAAAGATCTTGGGAATAGGTTTTCTGTTATCACTTACTACACCCTTTCAGTAAGTTTGGAAATACCATTTTACATAGAATATAAGAATGGCCATACTGGGTCAGACCAAAGGTCCATCTAGCCCAGTATCCTATCTTCAACTCTTTCTTGAGTGGTAACAGCTAATTTAGACCCTATCCTTTTATTTGTATAGTTGGGATTATGTTTTCCAATGTGCATTACTTTGCATGTATCAACACTGAATTTCATCTGCCATTTTGTCAGTTACCCAGTTTTGAGATCCTTTTGTAGCTCTTCACAGTTTGCCTGGGACTTAACTATCTTGAGTAGTTTTATGTAATCTGAAAATATTGCAAGCTTAATGTTTTCACATCATGAATAAATATGTTGAATAAGTTGGTCCCGTTATGGACCCTGAGGAACATCACTATTTATCTCTCCATTCTGAAACTGATCATATATTCCTACCCTTTGTTTCCTAACTTTTAACGATTCTGAATCAACAGAGAGCCTTCCCTCTTATCCCATGACTGCTTACTTTGTAGAACCTTTGGTGAGGACCTTGTCAAAGGCTTTCTGAAAATCTAAATACACTATATCCAGTGGATTCCTCCTTGTACATGCTTTTGATCCCCTCAAAGAATTCTAGTAGATTGAGAGTCATGGTTTCCCTTTACAAAAACCATATTGACTATTCCCCAACAAGTTATGTTCATCTAAGTGTCTGACAATTTTGTTCTTTACTGTAGTTTCAACTGATTTGCCCGGGACTGAAGTCAGGCTTACTGGCCTGTAATTACTGGGGACATCTCTGGAGCCCTTTTTTAAAAAATTGGCATCACATTAGCTAGCCTCCAGTCATTTGGTACACACGCTGATTTAAATGATAGGTTACAGGCGACAGTTACTAGCCCTGCAATTTCACAATTGAGTTCCTTCAGAACTCTTTGGTCTTGGTGATTTATTACTGTTTAGTTTATCAATTTTTTCCAAAAACCTTCTCTAATGACACCTCAATCTGGGACAGTTCTTCAAATGTCACCTAAAAAGAATGGCTCAGGTTTGGGAATCTCCTCATATCCTCAACCGTGCAAACCAATGCAAAGAATTCATGTAGTTTCTCCACAATGGCCTTATTGTCCTTAAGTGCGTCCTTTAGCATCTCAATTCTGTCCAGTGGCTCCACTGGTTGTTTAGCAGGCTTCCTGCTTCTGATGTACTTAAACAGTTTTTTGCTATTACTTTTTGAGTCTATGTCTGGCTGTTCTTCAGATTCTTTTTTGGCCTTCCTAATTATATTTTTACACTTAATTTGCCAGTTTATGCCCCTTTCTATTTTCCTCATTAGGATTTAACTTCCACTTTTTAAAGGTGCCTCTTTGCCTCTCACTGCTTCTTTTACTCTGTCTCTTTTTTGATTCGCTTACTATATTTTTTAATTTGGGGTATACATTGAAGTTGAGTCTCTATTATGGTGTCTTTAAAAAGTTTCATAACATGGCTTGCAGGGATTTTACTTTTGGTGCTGTATCTTTTAATTCTGTTTAACTAACCTCATTGTTGTATAGTTCCCCTTTCTGAAATTAAATGCTACAGTGTTAAGGCAACTGTGGTGTTTTCCCGCCACAGGGATGTTAATTTTAATTATATTATGGTCATTATGTACCAAGCGGTCAGCTATAATCACCTCTTGAATGTGATCCACCTGTGCTCGCACTTAGGAATTCTATGGTACAGTTTGGTTCATTTAAGATTTGTACTTCATTTGATTCTACGTTTTCTTTCACATATAGTGCCACTCCCTCACCCAGCACAACTCTATTCTGTGCTTCCAATATATTTTACCCTGGTATTACTGTGTCCCACTGATTAGCCTTATTCCACCAAGTTTCTGTGGAAATAGGTATAAAATACTGTTTAAATTGAACTATAGAAGAAATAAGGCAACCTGAACTATGATTTCAAATGATAGAGAATTCCACCAAACGCATGAATCCAAAGTAAATCTACTAGCTTCAGAGGCTAATTCCATTGTCTTAGTGGATTTATATTAGTAAACCAAAGTAACCCAGAGTCTTGTGCTAAAGTCACATAATTAAATGCTGCAAAGAAAGCACGAGAAAGTCAGATCAGACAGAGTGAACGTGCAAAGAAAACCACTCCAGAGATAAGCTGACTTCAAACCAGTTTCTGATTTTTTCACCCAGTGTTTGGTGCTGGCAACAAATTGTAGGCACAAATTAAAGTGAGTGGACACTTTAACCACTTATACAGTTCCCAAAATCATTTAATTGGATGTTTAATTGCTACCACTTGGGGCCATGGCTTCTTGTAAGTGCAAACTTGTAGGTTCCAAACTTTTAGGTATAATGTTGTGGGTGTATAACATAATATGTGTGTGTATAAAATTACAGATGATTTCTGAATGTTTATACCAAAGAGCTCCTCTATGACAGAAAGATTTTGCCATTATTCCTAGAAATTTGAAAAGCTAGCTCTGAATAAAATATTTGCATGCTACTGATGCAAGTAAACAACAGAGTCAAGTGAACTGCACAATTTGGTCACACTTTATATATACACTATATATAAGGTCTCAATTTCTATAGTTTAAGGATGGTTAATACCTGTTTAATAGATGTTATTAAATGTGTTAATTAGTTATTGAGACAAAAGGTCAATATGTTGCTTATAACTATGTTGTATAATCATCCATAACACCTACTTCTGTGCTTAGAACTATCTATAGCGCTTTTATAAATCATGTCAGTAACATGCTTAGTGGCATCCATTTATCATTTATTAATCCATTTATAAAGTATTGGTAAATGGAACACACACATAATTATATAAAGTGTGACCTTTGTTTTGATTAATGTTGTTTCTGTTACATAATGAATTTGGGATACATGACTTGATTTATTTCCCCCTCCGTTCTGCATGTGTCTCTCCTTTTGACATTAGTGTGTGGCTCAAGAGTAGAGGATAATAAGTTTTGATGTTAAAAGCCATATTTGTTAGAATATGTATTCCATTAAACTTTTGCAGGAGTTGAGAGGGATATATCCTCTCCAAGTGACTCAGATAGCTATTGTTGTGACAATGGATGATAGAAAGTGTAGCACTGAAGGGAATGCAGTGCCACAGATTCCCCAACTTGGTATCATGCTCCACTTGCCCCAGAGGGCCTTTTGACTTAGAATGTATCACCAAGGTTGCCCTCTCTCTTGATTCAGAGGTCCTCTATTAAATAACATGAACAGAGAAGGCAGGTATTTCCCCGAGAAACTATTTTCCCCCATGTGGATGGTACTCTTTGGAGGCATTGAATGTATCTTTAACCAACTTGAATTTCTTCTTCGTGATCTATTTAATTATGCTTGAAATATGGAAATGTACAAAAGCAGCACACAGACATTAGCTGTAAAACGCATGAAACTTCTCCTCCAGAATAAATAAGCAATGGGAGGATGCCACAGAATGAGATAAGGGACAGTTTCTGATATTCAGATTTCCTTATTTGTTGTTCCTCTCCACTAAGTGCACTGTAATTGTCTGCCATCCTTAAATTTTGAACATTTGTGGGCAAGGTGTCCTGTTTGAGTATCTGAAAGCATATTTCAGGAACTGCAACAGCAATTAGCATTAACAACAACAAAAAATCAAGCTGCTTTTATGACACGATAATACTGATTTGCTGAGTGTGATTTCAGAGGAACTCTAGAATTCACATTTGTGTTCTCATCTCAGGTTTTCTCATATCAGCCCTTTGCTGGGAAGTGTCTCGTTCTTTTTTCCTGATGTCCAGGCTGGCATGTTCAGAAACTTTAGTCCCTAATCTGTTTATATGCAGGAAAAAGCTGTGCACTTCACTCCCTGCTATAGAAGCACAATTTTGCTTGTGTAGCTGATGCTGTCATGGTGCCTTACCTCATGGTTGGGAAGATAGACATATGGCTCCTTTCAACAATGAGATAATAGTATTTTCTGAATCTGTATAGCCATTAGTGCTGATCAGTAAGACAGCCAACATCTTTCTCACAGCAATGTGTATATGCTACAATACCTGTGGTTATTCACCAGTATGATTTAATATCCTTCACTACATGCAGAGAGGGGTTAGAGCGCCCACTGCTGCACAGAATTCTCAGTACAGCAGTGAAGCTGAAGCACTGTGACAATGCATACATTATTCCTTTCCCCTACACGGCTGTCTCTCTAACAACGCAAGCCATCTTCATCTAACTTAAGAAAAGTAATGATAGCCTTCAAACTCACCAAAGGAGAAGAGTTTCACTTTTTATTTGTCTATTTAGAAATGTTGTTGCTTTGGGCATGTTGTGGCTTGTGGTGCTTGTGTGTGTGTATGTGTGGCGGCGCGCGGCGGCGTTGCGTGGCAGCGTGTGGCATGGCGGCGCGCGCGGCAGCCATGGCGCGCGCATGTGGCAGCGGCGGGCAGCAGCGCGCGCGCTGGCGTGCGCGCTGTACTTGGCATGGCAGTATTGCAGCAGCGCGCAGCAGCAGCATAGTGTGTATGTATGTACTATGTATATATGTATGTATGTATATGTATGTATATGTGTATGTATGTATATTATGTATTGTATGTATATGTATGTATGTATGTGCTTGTGTATAATATGTGTGTGTGGGTGGGTGGGGTGGGGGTCACCAAGATCCTCCTGACATGACTCTATAATGTCACCAGCATGGGAATCTTCAAGGCAGTAAATCTGATTGTACTATCACTATATCATTGAGCTACCTGTTGGTGAGAGTATCGAGCTCTACCCTGGAAGTGTATGAATGCTGCAGTTGGAGTCTGTATGAGGAAACCTACACATGAAGCAACAGGGCTGGTATGAATTTGTAATATCTTGAAGCCAGAACCACTATAAGCTACCTAGAAAATGCTAAATCGGTGTTTCCACAAGATATTTCCAGCAAGCCCAGTCCTACCTAACCAAGTTTACCTAGCGTGTTTGCTTTCCATCAGCTCATATGTTCCTTGGGTACTTGAGACACCCTACATGGTCATTTACTTAGTACTTAAAATGCTGGAAAGAATTCTTAAATTTTAAAATTTTAAAAAAGGATTATTGAAAGAAATCAATAAATGATTGAAAAGGTTTTTAAATGAAGAGTTTCTAAGCAAAGAGATCTATATTGTGCATTATTATGTAGCATCATGTAATACCTAACACATGGGCCACAAAGATAACAAGATTACTATCATTTTGCCTTTTCACCTTTATATAGAATGAGTCCAGGATTGGGGGAGAGACAGTACTTTTGTAATAGAAACCATTTTGACTTTCACTACTGTAGGGGAGATAGTATTACAATTCAGCTTTTCACTTCTCTGCTTTGCACTTACATCGCTTTGTGATGAGTACTGAAAAAAAGTTCAGTTTGGATAAGCAGCCCAAGTCCTGACACTTACCTCCTACACAAACTTAGCAAACTCCTCAAAAATCTGGACCTGTGAAGAAATTCCACCTGACTTTAAGAATGCCAACATTGTTACAATATTCAAGAAAGGAAAAATCTTTGTGTGGGAACTACAGAGGTATTGCCCTCCTCTCCATCAAGATCCTTGGCCGGATCCTACTAAACCACCTTCTCCCCGTTGCTGAGGAACTCCTCCCGAATCACAGTGTGGCTTCAGGCCATCCTGAGGCACAACCAACATGGTCTTCGTGGCACGACAGGTTCAGAAGAAGTGTGAGAGCAACAACAGGAACTCCTCATGGCATTCATCAATCTCACAAGGCCTTTGACTCTATCAATTATGATGCTCTATTTATAGTATGAATTGGTCTAGTTTCAGTTTCTAGTGATTGGATCTTGCCACCACTCTGTGCAATTTACCGGTCAGAGACTGACATGCGATTTCTTCCAAGTCGCACATCTTCAAGCCTTTTGGAAGATGCTTTAGTCAAACAGGTTACTAGGCTTGATATGGGGTAACGGTGAAATTCCTGACCTGTGATAACTAGGTCAGGCTATAAAGGCCACTAGATCTTAAGAGGCGTAAGAACAGCCATACTGGGTCAGACGAATGGTCCATCTGTCAGTGGCCAATGTCAAGTGTCCCAGAGGGAATGAACAGAACCGGTAATCAAGTGATCAATCCCTTGTCGCTCATTCCCAGCTTCTGGCAATGAAAGGCTAGGGATGCCATCCCTGCCCATCCTGGCTAATAGTTGTTGGAGGATCTATCCTCCATGAACTTATCTAGTTCTTTTGAACCCCATTATAGTCTTGGTCTTCACAACATCCTCTGGCAAGGAGTTCCACAGGTTGACTGTTGTGTGAAGAAAGACTTCCTTTTGTTTGTTTTAAAACTGCTGCCTAGTAATTTCACTTGGTGACCCTTAGTTCTTGTGTTATGAAAACAAGTAAATAACACTTCCTTATTCCCTGTCTCCTCACCAGTCATGATTTGATAGAGGTCTATCATATCCCCCCTGCGTTGTCTCTTTTCCAAGCTGAAGAGTCCCAGTCTTATTAAATCACTCCTCAAAGGCAATCAAGGGTTCATTCCATCCAAGCCATCTCTGTTGGGAAGGAAGAGTAGATAGGAAATGCACTTTTCAGAAGCGCACTGGGGCACTTGTCAGGCCATCGACATGGTCTCTTCCGGAAGCAGAGAAGAGAACACCACACTGTTTACACAAAGGGAGATTTTATTTCTCAATCTGGACAGTAAGAACATGTCTAAAACAGCCACTGGGGAAATCTACAAGTTTAAAAATATTGACAAAGTTTAAAAGCTTCAACTCTTTTCCAGGCTGCTCGTTCCCATAGCAAGAGCCTCAGAGAGAGCCTGGAGAGAGAGAGAGAGAGAGAGTCAGGAATGATGACAATACAGGCGGGGGAAGGTACTACATTTATAAACAGCAGGTCCTGCGGTAATGTCACATGCCATCATTGAGGCCTGGTCTACACTGAGGGGAGGGAATAGCGTAGGTGAATCGACGTATCTTATTTCGACTTCCCTCCCGTCCTCATGGCACAGGATCAACAGCTGCAGCTCTCTCGTCGACTCCGCTTCCACCTCTTGCCCTGGTGGAGTTCCAGAGTCGACGGGAGCACGTTCGGGGAAATCGATATATCGTGTACGAGACACGATATATCGATCCCTGATAAATTGATCGCTACCTGACAATCCAGCGGGTAGTCTGGACATACCCTGAGTTATGCCAAGGTGACAGAAGCTGAAGACCATGTTTCCAGAGTCAGAAGCCAAGGCATTGAATCGAAGGGTTGAGCCACCAGTACAGTTAAAATGATGCACCCTAGTGTTGAGGCAGTTATGCTGGTATAGGAGTGCTAGTCCTGGGATAGCTATTCCTATAGGAGAAGCGGAATAAACTCTACTGGTATAAAGATGTAGAACTACATCCACCCTAGGGGTGGTACTGGGGACTACAGTGCTAAGAAGTCACACCCCTCACTGACCTAACTGCCCCAGTACAAGATCTGTACACAGACCAGGCCTTAGGGTCACATGTTACTTATACAATTTGGTGTGCACTATATAGCCCCCCTCCCCCGAGAGCTTCTGACTCAAAAGCAACATCAGCCTGTTTCTAGCCGTGGAGGAAAGTCCTCTAGGACACCGAGCTTTGAGGAAGTGACACTAGTTCAGTAACATTCACTTTGGGCAGGGAGCAGCTTTGCTGGCATCCTCCACCCTCCTTTGCTCCCTCGTTCCATGGGATTGTTGGCTCCCAGCTACAGGACACGTTCTGCTCATGAAAGCAGTGCGCCTGGAGCAAGTACCTTAGTAACTAGAAATAAAGGGGTTTCTTCCCTTCAGAGACCAGACAGCAAACGTCCTGGAGATGAGTACAAGATGCGAGTACAGTAAGACCCAGGGCTGACCCAGTGCAGCTGGGCTCTTGTGATAACTTGATGTTTCGGAAGCTGGTCACCACCCTTCCCCACCTCCCAGACAGAACAGTTTAGTGCCCCCACCCCGTACCATTTCTCCAGGCGAGACCCTTCGGAGTCCACGCCGCTGTGGTGCTCATGGCCTGCACTGGCTGGTTTCTATCCCGGCCTGTCTCACCAACACTGATCAATGAGATGAAAACGGAGAGGAGTTAGTACACATACACCAGGGTGAGCAGCCAGCATGGCCCGTGTCAGGCTGCCAGATAGTCCATAGGACATGCCTGCATCTCAGGACCTGCCTCCATAAGCCCCACCCACATGCAGCTAGATGAGACTTGTCAGCATGTCCCCACCTTAGTCCAGGTTACCCAGCTCTGAAAGCAGCTCTAAATAGGACCCCCATGGCATCCCCTGGGATCTGCCACTGTCATGTGCTTGATGGGCCTTAGGGATTCTATGCTGTTCCATGCCAGCGAGCACTGGATTGTTCCCCACAACACCCCTGGTAACAGGTAAGTCTTGTCCCCAGGGCAGGGGCAATGCCTTGGTTGTAAGCTGCCATGGGCCTTCCCAATGCAGCCCACACGTGAGCTTGGACCTTCAGCCCAGGTGAACGATGGCCCCCTCCCACCTTGGCAAACAGCAGCTGTTCAGCCACCTGCATGGATTTTACTCCTGGCCGGGAGGGTTTGTGCAGAATGTGCCCACAGTGGCTGGACCACGAGCTCTCTGGGGCATGAACAGTCTGGCTGGTTTGCCCAGCCCCTAGCACAGCGGGGTCCTGCTCCCCATTTGAGGTCCCCAGGTGCTACCACCACTCGGACATTCATGCCAGTGGGGGACCTGGCCTGATCTGTGGCCCTCTTTTCCCAAAGGGGTGCAAAGTGGCTGCTAGAAGATGCCAGAGGAGAGTTAGCTCTTACCTTTGACTTGCGCTTAAGGTACAGTTTGCCTTGAAGCCAGCCCAGTCCTGCCTGCACAAGGACACTGGGGGTCAATGGAGGACAGGACCCAACCGGCAGCCCCAGGCAGCTCTTTCCTAAGCTGTATGGTTCTTGGCTCCCCTCCATCTCTCACTGATCATCACCGGCTCCAGCCGCATTAGCCCAGCCCCATGGTCCATCTGCCAGGTGCAAGCGGCATCCAGGCCTGGAGTGACTCATTCCCAGCCCTGCTGAGCACCTCCACATCTGACAGGCCTCAGCATGACAGACTAGCTCAGCCTGCAGATGGCAGCTGTGTGCTGCCATCACAAGATCCCGTGGCCAGCGCCCTTGTGTGATTTGCCTGAATCTAACCAGGGTGACAGTCACCCCCACACGGGGTGTGGTGCAGGCCAGCGGGCCACATGGCCAGATCCAATGCCCTTCTCTCAGAGCTGCGAAACCCATCTTGCTAAATGGAGCTGGAGTGGGGTTCCCAGCCCTCTGTCCATGGCTCTGAAAAATGGGCAAGTGTTGGCATGTGCCTCTCTGGCAGCGTGGGCACGTTCATACCCAGCCAGTCCAATGCCTGGCCACCACACCCCATTACTTGACTGTCTATGGACTGCTGTACAGTAAATACCCCATGGCACCTCTGCATTCACACCCTGCATCATTAACATACACCCTGCCCGGCATTCACACCCTGCGTCGTTAACACACACCCTGACCAGCATTCACACCCTGCATAATTAACATAACATACACCCTGCCCAGCATTCACACCCTGCATCATTAACACACACTGCTCTTCTCTGCATTCACACCCTGTGTGATTTAACACACACCCTGCTCGGCATTCACACCCTGCAATAACAGACTCCCTGCCTAGTTCTGCATTCACACCTTGTGTCATTAACACAGGCACAGCCCAGCTTTGCATTCACACCCTGCATCAAGACACCCATCCTGCTCTGCTCTGCATTCACACCCTGCATCATTAACACACACCCTGCTGTCCATTCACACGCCTGCTCTGCTCTGCCACTACCCTCAGGCCGACCTTTCAAACATCGGTACTAAGGATGGGTCCCATCTAACAGGCATGTCCCCTGGGTTTCCACGAGGACCCCGCAAAACCAGCTCCTTTGGGCTGAAAACGGGGCCCAGCCAGGAAAGCACAATTTGAACTGAGACAACCCTGTGAGCTGCCCCCTTGGGAGGGACCCGCCACACCAGAACATGCCTGACCGCCAAAGCCAGCGGGAGCCCACCGTGCTCACACATCATGCCACCCTCCCAGGGACCAGCGGGGCAACAAGAGCAATATGGAACAGTCAGTGCCAACTGCATCTGCACATCCCAGTTCTGCCCACCTAGGAGCCGCCCGCGCCGAGCCCAGGGCAAACTCTGGCTCACAGTTTATCGAGTCTCACAATGTGCTCCAACCCCAAGGACGCAGCGTGTGTTCAGGCCTCTCCACACGACAGAACATCTCCAGACCCTGCCACCCTGGCAGCGCAGCGTCCCTGTTCAGAGCTGGCCGGGCTGGGGGCACGGCGCAGGGCTGAGCACAACACGCCACACGCCTCGGCAGAGCTTGGTGCAGCTCTGCCTAGCCTGAGAGAGGCCCCCAGGTGACCTGCACGTCAGGCTGCCTGGGCACCCGCTTTCCAGAGGAGACTCCACTTCCACCCACGGCTGGAAGCCAACGAACCCGCCAGGGCCCCTGACACAAGATTGTCCGGCCAGGGCAGCCCTGGGGACTGTGGGCTGCTGAACCGCAACCCACTGATGTCAGGGGAGTTTTGCCACCGAGGCCCATGGGGCCGAGATGACACATTCCCAGAGTGCTGCTCTGGCCAGTCACCCTCTGGTAGCGGAGCCCCCTGGGGCTTATGCCCACAGAACAGCCTCCCAGCAAGGCCCACCCAGTCCTGGCACTGGAGTGGGAGTTGGGGGTGTCTCCATTTTTTACCCTGGGTCTCTGCACCATTTGAGGCCTGGGTTCCCTCAGGGCAGGGCAGAGGATTCACGGCGAGCTCTGAGTGCTCCTCCCCTCTGCAGCAGCCGTGATCACTGGCCCCGGCCCAGGCAGCCACTAGTCCCCGGCACTCCCCGCCTGGAGACTGCAGGGAGTGATCTGGGGAGGCTGCTGCTGGCTAGGATGATGCTGAGAGCCCTGTGGACACTGCAGCACACTGGGCCCAGGCCCTGCAAGGCGACGCCTCGGACAGACCCAGACCCCCCTCTGTGGTGGGCAGGCATCCAGCATTGCCATCTCTGCAGCATGGGCAGGGGCTGAACTCAGGCCCAGAGCTCATGGATAAATATTAACTCAGGCGCCGAGGAGAGAACTCTGGTTCATGCAGCAACACCCCTCACCCATCCTCGACTGGGTCTGCAGACCCCCGGTGGCTGCTCCTGAGAACCTGAGCCAGGCAGCCACATGGGGGCTAGATAGGAGGGTCAATGAGAGCTGTGCTGCAGGCTGGAGGGGAGCTGGGACTTTTGTCTCCTGGGGGAAGGAGCATCTCCCATGTGGCTGGACAATCCCCCCAGCCCAGGATTAGGGCTGTGGGGCCTGGCACACACTGCCGCACTCTGGATCCCCAGCTGGGGTAAAGGCCCCTGGCAGGAGGAGACACACCCGGGCCAGTCACCCCGGGGCCCGGATGTGGACAGCAACGGGAGGCTGCCTGCGCAGCAGCCCAGCCTGTTCTCTGATCTGCCTGCCTAGCCGCAGAGCCCACCCACAGCAGAGAGAAGCACAAGGGTCGCCCCCACCTTTATGTCCGTGTCTGGGGTGACAAAGTCCTTCAGGCACTCGATGGGGCCCATCAGGAACGGGCAGCGGTTGGAGAAGACCTGCAGCGAGGAAAGAGCCAGCCCTTGAGATGGCAATGGACACAGATCGCCCCCTCTCATGTAGCAGCCTCTGGGGTGGGACGTGGCAGCTCTTTAACAACTGCCCAGCAGCCAAGTGCAGGAAGTGAGCAATGCAATGCTTGAGGCGCTCCAAGCACCGCACAGGTGTTAGCCAACAAACCCTCCCCACCGCCCCCAGAGAGGGGCTGGGGCCAGTTACCGTCCCACCGCCACGCATCCCCATCCCCAGAGCTGTCCCACCACCGCGCATCCCCATCCCCAGAGCTGTCCCACCACCGTGCATCCCCAACCCCAAGGTCCATCCGGCAGCCGCGCATTCTCAGCCCCATCCACAGAGCGGTCCCTCCACCTTGCATCCCCATCCCCGCCCCCAGAACTGGCCGTCCCGCCGCTGCACAGCCCCACCCTCAGCCCCACAGCCAGCTGGCCTGCTGCTGTGTGTCTCCACCCCCCATCCCCAGGACCGGCTGACCTGCCACCACGCATCCTCACCCCCTCCCAGAATCAGCCAGAGCCAGCTGTCCCAGCGCCATGCAGCCCCTCTGCATCCCGCAGTCATGCGGACCCTTGATCTGGGCATGGAGCTGCCGCGGGTCACCTGAGATGTCTGAAAACTCCTCTGCACTGAAACTCTGCTCCCCTCCTGGGGACCCGGACGCCGGCCCGCACGGCTGGGGACAGCACCCGGGCCCCCGTGCTGGCCGGCCGCAGCCGCGCCTCCCGGGACCAGCCGGGAGCCAGACAGCATCCACTTACACCGGACAGCCAGGCCCAGCACTGTTCTCCCAGCCTGCTCCGAGTCTGCCCTGCCAGAGCCCAAACTCCCTTGTACCGGTGTGTGAGCATGGGATGGAACTGAAGGACACTAGCAGAGCTGTGTGGGGAGCTCAGAGCTGGGCTAGCAGGGGCTGCGGGCCAGGATTGAGGGGCACTGGCAGAGCTGGGGGGGAGCTCAGAGCTGGGATAGCAGAGGGCTGTGGGTCAGGATTGAGGGGCACTGGCAGAACTGGGGGGGAGCTCAGGGCTGGGATAGCAGAGGGCTGTGGGTCCGGAGAGAGAGGCACTGGCAGAGCTGGGGGGGGAGCCCAGGACTGGGATAGCAGAGGGCCGTGGGTCAGGATTGAGAGGCACTGGCAGAGCTGGGGAGCCCAGTGCTGGGATAGCAGAGGGCTGCGGGTCAGGATTGAGGGGCACTGGCAGAGCTGGGGGGAGCCCAGGGCTGGGATAGCAGAGGGCCGTGGGTCAGGATTGAGGGGCACTGACAGAGCTGGGGGGAGCCCAGGGCTGGGATAGCAGAGGGCCGTGGGTCAGGATTGAGGGGCACTGGCAGAGCTGGGGGGGAGCCCAGGACTGGGATAGGAGAGGGCTGTGGGTCAGGATTGAGGGGCACTGGCTAAGGGAAGCTCTCCCATGGGCAGCCTGCTCCCTTGTTGGCTCTAGAAGTAGGTTTTTGTTCCTTCTCCTCCCCAGCCCTATTTGCCCAGAAAGTGCAAGATCGAGGGGCCTGACTGTTTCTCCCATTGCTGTCCCCATGCTGGGCAGGGCCACCCGTCACTCTCCGAGCACCCGCTTTCCAGCCCCATGAAATCCCCCCAGGTGCACAGAACCACAGAAACATGGGGCTGGAAGGGACCGCGAGAGGCCACATAGGCCAGGCACAGAGGCAGGACATCTGGACCCTCCCTGACAGGGGTTTGTCCAACCAGTTCCTACAAACCTCCAGTGATGGGGATTCCACAACCCCCTCGGAGCCTGCTCCAGAGCCCAGCGACCCCAGGAAGCTTTTCCCACTATCTAACCGAGATCTCCCTGGCTGCAAACAGCGGATTCCTTCATCTCCCCTCAATGCACATGGAGAACAACTGGGCATCGGCCTTCTTCGGAACAGCCCTGACCGTAGCTAAAGACTGGTGTCAAGTCCCGCCTTGGCCTTCTCTGCTCTACACTCGACATGCCCAAGACTTTCAACCTTTCCTCATAGGTCAGCTCTTCCCACTTCCCCCATCCCTCCAGGCATCTCCCAGGCTCTCCTGCCTCATGGCCCAGGGATACCCAGAGCTCTCTCCTGTCCGGTGGCCCAGGCCAGGCTGCCCCCAGCCCAGGCACCCACCAGTTGGTGTAGATGGTGGTGAGGGTCTGCTCCCCGCTGGAGTCCAGGGGTTGGGTCTGCTGAAGCAGGACGTTGCAGATGATGCGGCTGGAGTCCATGCACGTGAACTGCCCCAGCGACTGGATGAAGGCGAGGTAGGAGCGCAGGCCAGCCAGCACCTCAGAGGGCCGCGCAATCTCCTGCGTAGCCTGGTTGTAGCTGGCCATCCACACAAAGGATCATTCAAATGAACGGGAAAGTGGGCAGCCCAGATGCCTGGGTTCACTCCACCTCCGCTCCGAGGCTCGACAGGCAGCCCGGATGCCTGGATTCACCCCCACCTCCGCTCCAAGGGTGACAGGCAGCCCGGATGCCTGGGTTCACCCCCACCTGCACTCAGAGGGGCGATGGGCAGCCATCTGAGCCATCAGCCATTCTGGGGACCCAGAACCTGTCCCCCCACTGCCCAGTTACCCCAGCCATCTGAAGCACAGGGGGAGGAGTCCTCTGAATGGGGAGAACCCCCACCCCCAAGGGATGGCAGAGCAGCTCTAATGCCCCTTGGGAGACCCCACGCGGTGGGCTTACTTGGTCACCACGATCCGGTCCTTCCTCTGGCTCTCGGCCCCTGGCTTGTCCCGCTCCGGCTCCCCCTTCTTGGGGGGCTGCTTCTGGGCCTTCTTGTTCCGGGCCTTGCTGATGGTGGAGGCGCAGTGTTTGGGTAGCACTTCCCAGGAGATAGAGACAGGGGCACTGAGCGAGGGAGGGGCTGGGGGCTTGGAGGGCCAGGATTTGGCAGCCCCCCAGACGCACATAGGGTCCCCTCCCCCCACACCCCAGTCCTAGTGCAGGACACATCCCACCTGCCTGGCATCTGGCTCTTCTTGCCACGGAGCCACTGGCCACACTGATGCCCACCCCCACCGCCGCCAGGGCTCAACAAGCAGCAGTCACTGGCCATTTGTTCCCTGGCAAGGCTACATGACTCCAACCACGGCCATCTCCATAGCCCCCAGCACCAAACAGCCCCGCAGGGCTTTGCCAGCCTGGAGAGCAGCCTGTGGAGGGCCAGCCACCGCCCTCAGTCAGCGCGCCCAGATGGCGAGCAATCCTGGTACATGCAACTGCTGCTGTGCACTCAGCTGGCACCTCAACAAGGTACCCACCCAGGATCACGCCACACCCTGTGCCCCTCACCTGCCCGCCGAACCCCAGGCTGGAAGCAAACCCAGGGACCCCACCCAGTGCCATGCCACGCCCCATAACCCCCTTGCTCACTGACGTGCCCCCAGTCTGGCAGCTCCCCCAGTACCGCCCAGCCCCATGCCTATGCCCCTCACCTGCTCACAAAGGGGCCCCCAGGCTGGCAGCTGCCCTGGGCACCGCCCCAAGGGTACAAGCTCCTCCGGCACCCCCAGCACCATGCCACGCCCCTCACTTGCTCGCAGAGGGGCCCCCATGTCCCCAGTCTAGCGGCTGCCCCGGGGAGGGGACCCCTTGACACCATGCCACACCCTCCACCTGGTTGCAGAGGTGCCCCCAGTCTGGCAGATCCCCCGGGCACCCCCCGGCACCGTGCCACGCCCCTCACCTGCTCACTGAGTTTGCGCTGCTCGGCACATGTGTCCATGATGCAGTTGGCAGCCTGCTTGGCGATCTCCTCTAGGAAGTTGTTGCATAGACCCAGGCTGCAGCTCTTCAGGTGGGGATACTGGGGAGAGAGGCCAGGGACGGCTCACGGCTCTGCACCCTCACCTGGCACCTTCCAGCCACAGATCTCAAACGCCAGCCACTGAGCTTCTTACCCCATGGGAGAGGCAACCCTGCCCCTTCCCCATGCGTTGTCCTGTCTCCCCCGCCTGCTCCTCACCCACACATCTCCATGAATGCCTGCCCACCCCTCCTCCCCCCGAGTTCTCCCCACATGGATCATCATGCATGCTCCCCGGCCCTCCCACACGGGGGGTTTCTTCCCCTTTATATTGCCACCCATGTCCCCATGCATGTCCCCTGATGCATCACCATGCATGCCCCCCAGGCTCTCCCCAGGCAGTGCCCCTCCTCATGCAGTACCCCCCCCCAGCCATGCACCTCCTCTGGACACATGGGGTGGGTGCAGTGGGCAAAGTGGCTGCAGACGAGCGGGAAGGCGATGGTGAAGCGCAGCATGGCCGGCTCCTCCATGGTCAGAGCAAACAGCTTCTCAAAGGGGCGGACGTAGAAACTGTCGGGGTAGAAGGACACATCAGCGCAGGTGGGGCAGGAAGAGTCTGTGTGCGCGCACACGTCTCTCCATGTAGGTGTGTGTGTGATTCCGTGTACATGTGATTCTGTGTTTGTCTGCATGTGCGAGTCCATGTGCATGTGATTCCATGTTTGTCTGTGTGTGCATGTGCTTTTCCATGTAGGTGTTTGCATGTGATTCTGTGTGTGTGATTCCGTATTTGTGTGTATGTGTGTGATTCCATGTGTGTGTGATTCTGTGTTTGTGATTACATGTACATGTGATTCTGTGTTTGTGAGTGCGTGCATGTGATTCCATGTGAGCAGCACCACCCCAGCCCCTTCAGGTTGCTCAGAGGCCTGGATCCCACTGGCTGCTGTGCCCTCTGCAGCTGCATCTCAGTCCCTCATACCCTGGATCAGAGCCAGGTTCTGGGGGGCGTGGGTCTGAATGTGCCAAGTATAGGGCCAGAAGCCAGGCCTTAGCAACACTCTTCCCACCCGCCATCTGACTGTCCAGTGCTCCCAGAGCAACCCCTGCCCAGAAAAGTCAGTGAACAGGCCTCACACCACGGCTCCGAGGGCAGCAGATCCTCTCCTGCACCAAATGGGGCGACGGGGAAACTGAGGCACTGATGGGGTTGAGGCAGGCCCAGCACTGGCCCCTGGGCTCCGGGCGGTGCTGGCCTGCCCACACCGGGCACTGCGCATACACACCAGAAGGCCGACAGGTCCGAAGTCTCCACTACCAGCTCCTCCAGTGAGTCCAGCATCTTGGAGTGGAACATGATGAGGTTCATCACACGGCCCACGTCCGGGCTCTCGCGCAGCTGCATGGGGGCCTTGGCCACACTGGTGTAAGCCTTGGGGGAGGCGGAGAAGGAGGTGAGAAAGAGCCCAGCCCCAGGGCTTGGGGCAGCCACATCACCACACCCCCACCATCAGCCCTGCAGCTCCCCCAGTCGAGCAGAGCGACTCTGTTAGCTGCCAGGACAGGGCGCTGTGCGCTTGGTGCTGCCCTGCCAGGAGTGGTGCCACCAGCTCCCGCTCCCAGCTGTCTTTCCCATGGGCCTGTGGCTGGGCAGGGGCCGCTCCCAGGGCAGGGGAGCCCAGAGCCAGGCCATGGCCCTAGTTAGTGAACAGAAATGGAGCAGAGCTGATGTGGGTGTGGCGGGGGGCAGGGTTGCCAACTGTCTACTCCAGGGGTCGGCAACCTTTCAGCAGTGCTCTGCTGAGTCTTCATTTATTCACTCTGATTTAAGGTGTCGCCAGTCATACATGTTAACATTTTTAGAAGGTCTCCCTCTATAAGGCTATAATATAGAACTAAACGATTCTTGTATGTAAAGTAAATAAGGTTTTTAAAATGTTTAAAAAGCTTCATTTAAAATTAAATTAAAATGCAGAGTCCCCCAGACCAGTGGCCAGGACCCGGGCAGTGTGAGCGCCACTGAAAATCAGCTCACGTGCCGCCTTCAGCTACCGGCCGCTGGAGCATGTCAGACGTTTGTCTGCTAGACTGAGGAGCCTAAACGCACCCTTTTCCGTTTCTCCGGCGGCAGGTACTAGGGACTGTGATCTAGTCGCCCTTTGACCTGCTCTTTCTGAAGATAATCCACGGAGAACCTGCAGTGTTTCGCTAGAGTATTTTCCAATGCTACGGGGAGCAGTCTGGCCTGTGGTGCTGGGGCTGCCGACTCCCCAACCCCCAGGGCAGGATCCACAGCGTCTCCCCTTCCCCGCAGGGGTCATTTCCCATCTCCCCTCGCTCGCTCTTGGCCCATGTCCCGTCAGGCCACGCCAGGCAGAGCGGGTGCCACATGGGCCTTGCAGCAGCCGCGCCCCCTTTGCACACCTGTGCTGGGGTATGGGCCACGCGCTGCTGGCTGAATTGGGCACAGGATTGTCACCAGGGCCACAAATTAATGCCATGTCACTTGGTTCAATTTCCTACCCCAAACCAACGCCCCCACGTTGTGGGGCCCTGAGCAGAGACTCCGACCTTCTCCTCTGCCCAGGGGGCCTGTGGGTCCAGTGCACCCCACTCAGCATGGGGCCCACACGGCCTCCCATGTCTCACAGTGAATAGTGTCTGTCTTCCCCCCCCCCGAGAGCCAGACCCCCTCTAGTGCCTGTCCCCTTCAGGAACCAGGCCCCCCACAAGTGCCTACTCCCCACAGAGCCAGACCCACCATGAGCCTGTCCCCCTCAAGATCCAGACACCCCCCTACACTGCCTCCACTCCCCAGAGCCAGACCTGCCCAGTGCCTCCCCCTCTCCACGCCAGACCTGCAATGGGCCTAGCCCCACACACGGAGCCAGCCCCCACCAATTCCCCCGCCCACAGAGCCAGACCCCCCAGTGCCGGTCCCCCCACCCCAAGCAGAGCCAGGCACCCTCAGTGTCCCCCAGCCCCAATAGCCAGACCCACCCCGAAGATCCAGACCACCCCAAAGCCTGTCCCCATCCCCCACTCCCTGACAAACAGACCTCACCTTGGACCACCACCCCTTGCCCAGGACATCCCAGGCCCCATCCCCCCAGTCCCACCCCGCCTCCTGCAAGCCTGGCCCTGCCCTGACCGGTCGGCGTCAGGGGTCTTGGTGACATGCTCAGCATGACGCACCAGCCAGTTCACCTCATCGCGGCACAAGGAGAGCGCCATGAAGACGGAGAGAGCCTGGCAGGGCGGAGATCGGTGGGGTCAGCTCCAGGCAGGGACAGCTCTGGCCTGGCTGCATGCCGGGCACCTGGGGCTCACAGGCACCACCGCAAACCAGACAGCAAATAGGGGAGGGGCCATCAGAGCCAAATAACCTCCCCTCACGGGCAGCCGGGGGCATGGGGTCATTCAGGGCTACCTGGGATGGGGAGAATCACTTCACGGGGGCAACGGAGAGGAAACAAACCTCCCGGCATGGCCCCGCGACGCAGGCAGGCCCACACGTGCCCTGGCGGGTAGATTACGTCTGTGTCTGACCATTTCCTCCCTATGACACTGCAGAGGGACGAGGGGGGCTCTGCCGAGAGCTAAGAACTAGCTGATTGTCCTGGTATTGCCAGACCTTGGTACGGGAAATTATGTCTGAGCTGTGGGACACGTGGGCTATTAGGCTCCGAACCCGAGGGGGAGAAACCTGTCCCAGGGCCGGGGACAAGGGACAGCCCAGGGCTGAGCCCGCTGCCTCGCTGCCCGGGGAAGATGCACCCTTGAGCCTACCCAAGACAAAGGAACCCCAGGGGACATCTCAGCCGAGGGCCTGGGGCTCAGACACTGACTGGGACTGAACGAGAGATGAGAGGGAGCGCGCTGCGTGCTGCGTCCCCCTCACAGCGGGAGATTCACCAGCCGTCTGGAACTGCTGGAACTGGAGGAGCGCTGCATGGTCTGGCCATCGGGTGAGACCCCTTGTCCCCCCAGACCTGGGACTGCAGGGCAGAGACCGGAGCACTCCCTGTCAGTGTGACAGGCAGGATGTGGGGCAGAGGGACACTGGACATAAAAACACATGGCACCACAGTGACCGTACATGTTCACACACATGCACACGCATGCACACAGACACGCTCACTCCCCTTCCCAGTTCCAGCCCCGCCCTGCCCCCTCACCTTGGGGCCCAGCAGCCCGGGCTGGTCGCTCAGCAGCGCCTCCAGCTCCCGCACCGCGTTGCGTAGGAAAGCCCGCCGGTTCCGGTGCAACTGGCCACTGTGCAAGGGGGGCAGGTGATTGCGCTGGACACTGCACTGCCCACCCCCATCCCAGTTCCATGCCCACCCCACAGCCCGGCCCAGCACCAAGGAGTCCAAGGCTGCTCACTCCACTGTGGATGCAGCTACAGCATGGCCATGCAGAGGGGTTGGGTGGGGCAGCCGCATCAGGGGAGTAATGAGGGGCAAATATCTCTCATCCCTGAAACCAGTGTGGGGCTGGGACAGCAAGAGCCATGGGTCGGGCTTGAGGAGCACTGGCAGATCTGGGGGGGAGCCCAGGGCTGGGATAGCAGGGGCTGCGGGGCAGTGCTGGGGGCACTGTCAGAGCTGGGATAGCAGGGGCTGTGGGGCAGGACTGGGGGCACTGTCAGAGCTGGGGGGGAACCCAGGACTGGGATAGCAAGAACTGTGGGGCAGGACTGGGGGCACTGGCAGAGCTGGGATAGCAGGGGCCGTGGGAGGAGACTGGGGGCACTGTCGGAGCTGGGATAGCAGGGGCTGCGGGGCAGGACTGGGGGCACTGTCAGAGCTGGGGGGGAACCCAGGGCTGGGATAGCAGGGGCCGTGGGAGGAGACTGGGGGCACTGTCAGAGCTGGAAGGAAGCCCAGGGCTGGGATAGCAGGGACTGTGGGGCAGGACTGGGGGCACTGGCAGAGCTGGAAGGAAGCCCAGGGCTGGGATAGCAGGGACTGCGGAGCAGGACTGGAGGCACTGGTAGGGCGGTGGTGGAGGAGCCCAGGGCTGGGATAGCAGGGACAAGGGCGGGTGGGGGGACTGGGGGCATGGGTAGGGCAGTGGGGCAGGACTGGAGCAGCACAAGGTGCTGTGTGTTAGCAGAGGCGTGTTGGACGCCTGCCCTGCCCACACTGCAATGGGCACTCGCCAGTGCCAAGGGGACCTCCCCACCACAGGCACTAACCCCCGCCCCATGGATGACCCAGGAGTGGATGGTGGATGGCCCTTTACCTGTGCGCCACAGCGTGCTCCTTGCACTCCTTGACATCGGCCACCCGCTTCCCGTACCTGCGGAGGGGCGAGTGAGTGCTGATCACCAGGGCAGCCCCAGCCAGCCCTGAGCCCCAGCAAAGCCCTAGCACAGCCCCCAGTGCAGCCCCTGAAGCAGAGCCCTGGCACAGCCCCCAGCGCAGCTCAGCCCCCTCCCACCCCCAACCCACTGGACTCCAGCACAGACTTTGCTGCATGTGACAAAGTGGGAATTTTCTGTAATATTTTTGATGCCCGTACGTGCCTCAGTTTCCCCCAGACTGTGCATTGCTACCCTGTGAAGGGGACAAGGGTTAAGTTTGCACTCGGGGCTGGCTAAGAGATGGGGCGGGGAGGGAGGGTTGCCTGGCTAGCTGACCCTGAAGGTCACTAAAAGTCTGGCTGAGGCCGACCCATCTCAATGGAAAATCCAGTCACCAGGACAGTGATACCTCATGCCCAGCGCCAAGTGGGAGGAGCAGGCCCCCCTGGAGAGCAGGCCTGGGCGGGGGGAGGTGGGTGCCTGAGTGTTGGCTGCTGGAAGGAACCCCCAGTCCCTGGGAGCTGAGGAAGGGAGGAAGTCAGAGAGGGAGACACGAGGCCTGAAAAAGGAGCTCCCTGGGGCCCCGGCCTGGCCACGTCAGCCTGTGCTTTCCCCTTTGGGCCGCGCTGCTGAGGACTCCAGTACTGGGCTCCAGGGGACACAGCTGGGCTGGGGGAGATGGGGAAGGGGCGTCCGGCTCTGACGAGGGGACCCAGCGGCACCAGGAGCCTGGCTCAGGGAGCTGCTGAGCAGAGCTCCCAGGGTGGGGCAGGAGGGCTGGAGCCCCGAGGGTCAGTCTCAGGAGGCTGGGAGGCCCCATAGCTGCCCTGGAGGAAGTGAGACCACCTTAGGGTCCAGCACATTAAAGGAGTCCCTCCAAGGGCCTGTCCCAAAGCTGGGGTGTGGCACCGATCCTGGGATCTGGGACACTGTACTAGTCACTTTGGGTGCTCCCTGCCCTTCCCCTGGGTCTGGTGGGGATCCCCCTCCACCTCCACCAGCCACACACCCCCACCAGCTGCCCACTGCCTCCCTGCCACTGCCCTGCCCTCAGCAGCTACCCTCCGCCGCCCTGCCAGACGCCCCCCTGCCCCCGCCACCTGCCTTCCACCCCCAACCTGCCTTGCCCCAGCAGCCATCCTCCATGCCCGTGCCAGCCCCCACGCATGCCAGCCCCCCCCACCTGCTGCCCCCCCAGCGCCCTCTTACCCTTTCAGACTGCTGAAGAACTCCTCGGTGACCTTGTGGATCTGCAGGGCGTCGTCGCGGATGAGGCTGATGTAGAGCGAGCCCTGCAGGCCCAGCTTCCACAGCTCCAGGCACTGCGGGTTCGAGCTCAGGCAGCCGTGGCACAGGAGGAAGCCGACTGCAGGGAGGGGCAGAGGGGAGGGGTCAGGGGCACAGCAGGGAGGTGAGGAACACAGAGGGTGGGGCGGCAGGGGGCAAAGGGGCATGGCAGGGATGCAGAATGTGGCAGGTCAGGGGAGGAGGTGGCAGGAGCGAGGGGCCCCGGGGTGGGGCATGGCAGGGATACAGTAGGTGGCAGGGCACCGGGAGCAGGCAGCAGGGGTGAGGAGCACAGAGGCTGGGGCAGCAGGGGTCAGGAGGCACAGGAAGTGGGGTGGCAGGGGTCAGGAGGCACAGGGGGTGGGGTGGCAGGTGCATGGCAGGCCACAGGGAGGAAGTGTCAGGGATGAGGGGCACTGGGGCTGGGGCAGCAGGGGGCGAGGGACCCCGGGGTGCGGCATGTCAGGGATACAGTAGGTGGCAGGGCATGGGTGGCAGGGGTGAAGGGCACAAGGGTTCAGAAGGAGGGGAAGGGGCGTAGTGAGGGGGATGTCAGGGGCACAAGGGGCACAGAGGAGCTGCCAACCCCGACTCCCCATCCTGCCCCCTCCCATCACCATGGGGCGAGCAGGCACTGCCAGGCATCCAGAGGTCAGCAGACGCAGGTGCTGCTAGGCCAAAAGGGGCAGCGATCCCCAGCACCGAGGCCCCAGATTGGGGCTGCTAGTGTGAGGTAATGGCCAGGGCTGGGCTCTCTCTGGTCTCTGGTGCTTGTGACTTTCAGAGAGGTGGGACCTGCCTGATCCCCCAGGACCAGGCAGGTGATGTGATGAGTGTTAACCCTTCCCTGCCACCTGCCTGCCCACCACACTGGGGGCCTCGTACTGTGAGAGGTGCGTATGGTGAGGGGGGGCCGTTGTCCTGGCTCTTGGCCCTCACTGCCCCCTTGGCCCTGTGGGGGACTGACCCAGCCCCCCAGCCCCCATGGCCAAGCACTTGGGATCATGGGGTCCTACCTGAATGGCTGCACCAAGAGGCACCCTGCCCTCACTCCCCATGGACAGGGGTCAGCCATGCATGCTGGGAGTCCCTACACTGGTCCCTACACTGCTGGACAAGGGGTTGGGGTCTGTCCCAGCCCCCTGGGATCCCCTCAGCTGGGCGAGCCGGCTGCAGGCAGAGCCATCGTACAGTGTCCTGCGGGCAACACCCCCCTGAGCTGTGCGTTCAGGGCCCCTCCCGACGGCCCCCAGGCCCCGGAAGTCCAGACTCACGACATCCGAGCTGGCCGGGCTCAGCATGGTGGCCGCGTTGCTGATCAGGCTCAGGAGCTGGTCGCTGCGCCACTGCTCAGCTGACTGGTTCCTCCGGGCAAAGAGGAAATGGAGAGACAGAAGTGCACTGGTCATGGCCTGGAGGGGGCAGGGGGCAGTTAGCAAGGGCAGCAGCAGCAATACAACAGCTACAGCTACAACTACAAACCTCCTAGAAGGAATGTTGGGGGCCAGAAATGGGCCCGTAACCATGTGCTGCTCTCAGGGGAGGATAGCACCTTAGGGGGCCTGGGGCCAGGCATAAAGCATTATGTGGAGCTAGGTTTGGGGCTGGATGTGGGGCCAGGCCTGCTGGGGCAGGTTCAGATCTCAGCTGCCCCGGCTGAGAATCTGGAGCGAGCCAGGAGCTGTCCATACCACACCTCTGGTCTCGCACACATTGCCCCACAAGCAGCGTCCGGCCCCTCACATGCACCATCAGCATAAGCACACATGCACACCAGGCCAGGCTGGCACAACTGCAGGCCAGCTGTGCCTTACTGAATTCCAGGTGGCAGGTGGGCACAAGCCTGTCCGGATCTAAAGACCCCTCCCCAAACCTTACAGGAGGAGCCACTGAACCCAGGGTTCAACTGAGTGCAGGGGACAACTCAGGAAGAACAGAGTCGGGAGTGGGGGTCTGTGACATTCTATTCCAGGGGTTCTCAAACTGGGGATCAGAGCCCCTCAGGGGGGCGCAAGGTTATTACATGGGGGGTCGAGAGCTGTCAGCCTCCACCCCAAACTCCACTTTGCTTCCAGCATTTATAATGGTGTTAAATATATAAAAAGTGTTTTTAATTTATAAGGAGGGGTCGCACTCAGAGGCTTCCTATTTGAAAGGGGTCACCAGTACAAAAGTTTGAGAACCGCTGTTCTATACCTTGGGGGAGTGTCCTGTAACCCCCATATTCTTCATTTTCATATAATCATATAAAGCATGCCTTGTAAGGTATCAGGGAAAAGGTTACGATCTGCTGAAAGTCATTTCTCTGTCCATATATGTGTATCATTAATGCATATGAAGTTATGAAAATTGTGTTGTATGGCGATCACTAAAACATGCTGTAAGTTGGAGAATCAACCAGACATTAGCTCCCCAGAAGCAACATCAAGGAAAGTAACCAACACCAGGGTGGGGTTTCAAACAACCCATCAACAACCATTGTCCAGCAAGGGAGCTACAATTCAGTGATTCACCTGCACGAGGCCACACCAGGCGAATTGCTCAACCTTGCCTGAAGACTCAGCAATGCCCCCCAGACATGCCTGGACTTGTGTCCCCGAGCACATGGAGGGTATAAAACAGACAGGGTGGACAGATAGAGTAGACAGAGGTATAAAGCAGACATACTGGGCCTTTCTCCTTCACCCACCTACACTGCAGCCATCAAGGACACTCTGAAGCCTCCACCTGAGGGGACTGGCCCAGATTTCAAGGAGGAAACCTGTATACTATGGACTGCAATATCCACTGGGGTGAGAAAAACTGCTTAAGCTAGATGATGCCCAGTCTAATAGGGTCGAGAGTTTAGACTGCGTGCTTATATTTATTTTTCTTTTGGTAACTAACTGACTTTTTGCCTATCACTCAATATCACTTAAAAGCTACCTTTTACAGTCAATAAATATGTTTAATTGTTTATCTTTACCAGTGAGTTTGTATGAAGTGTGTGGCAAATCTGCTCAGGTTTTGCAAAGGCTGGTGTATGTCCACTTTCCATTGATGAAGTGATGAACCAATTAATAAATCTGCATTGCTCATCTTGAGCAGTGCAAGACGATGTATTCCTGGGGTACAGTGCTGGGAGCTGTGGGGATTTGGCTCTGGTGCCTTTCTCTGTGTGATTTGTGAGTGGCTCTGGGAGCATCCATGCAATCTAGCCAGGTGTGGGGCTCCACATACGGTTGTGCTGAGTGATACCAGCACCTGGAGGCATCGTTAACAAGGCATCGTGAGATACAGCCCAGGCTGGAAAGCGTTAAGGGGGCACAGTGGTCCCACAGTCCCAGGCTGCACCCCGGGGATCCCATCACAGTGACGCAGCGAGCAGGGTGAAATACACAGCTTGTTGTACTGAGCAAGATTTGCACTTCGTACACTGGTGTAAAGATTTTAAGTGAAGGCTTTAAGTGTGGTGGCTAAGGAGAGTCAGGAGGAGGCTACCAGTTTATTTTCTGTTTGCTTATTTTGGGTGAGGAAGTAGGGACAGAAAATCAGGACAATGAGTGAAAGCAGTGAAGCAATTGTGAAGGAGCTTTTGAAGCTGCAGGTTGCAGAAAAGGAGAGGGAGCACCAGAGACTATTGGACCTGAAAGAACTGGAGATAAAGGAGAAGTGGGAAGAAAGAGAAAGAGAAAGGGAAAGGGAAAGAGAGTGAAAACACCAACTGAACCTGTTAGAGAAGCAGAACCAGAACCCACCAGCCCCAGGAATTCCCATCACTCCAAAAATCCACAATTGGGATCATTTATGTCCTGCATACAATGAGGCAGACAATGTTGCTGAATATCTGAGCACCGCTGAAAGGCTGTGTGCAGTGCATGAGATCCCTGAGGCTAAGAGTTCCTACCCTGACTGCAAAATTAACTGGTAAAGCTCTAAATGTATTAAATGAAATGCCTATGGAGGATGCTTTTAGACTATTGTAAATTTAAAAACACGCTTTTGCGAAGGTTTCAGATTCCCCTGAAACATACAGCGTTAAATTTAGGCATGTTCAGAGGGATACTGGTATGAGTAATGGGGAATATGAGAACAAAATGAAAGATTTGATGGGAAAGTGGGTGAGGGCAAAGGTGTTACAAGCTTTGAGGGAATGCTGGATCTTGTTGCTCAAGAGCATTTCCTAGGCATGTGTAAGGCTGATGTAAAGCAGCGTCTATGGGACAAAGATGTAAAGTCTGTGGATGAGACGGCGTCTCTTGCTGATGCCTTTGAATGGACCCAGGTGTCTATTGAAAACAAACCACTGAAAGAGGTGTTTAAAGCTGGTGGGAAGGGAAGATCCCATTTTATCCCTAGCAAGAGGGAGGATGGCTGGGAGGCTGAGTACTCCCCTCCCCAAAACCATTCCTCTAACCCTTGTCCCAAACATCCTGTAAAAGCAGAAGAGCCCAAAAGGTGCTATCAATATAAGTCCAACCAGCATCTGAGGAATAAACGCCTCGTGCTAGGAGGAAGCAGGGAACCAACAGCTCATGTTAGTTCTGCTGTCCTCAACACAGAACCCCCCTCCCCCAAGCAATTGGAACCTATCATATTGGTTTTGTGAGGTTAGCCTCTGCAGAACCAGATATGGAGCATGTTAAGATTATCGAAATTAATGGCAGGGAGTACTGGGGGCAGAGGGATACAGGGGCCCAGATCTCTCCGGTTAAGCAGAGTGTGGTCTCAAAGGCCAGTATGTTCCCTGGCCAAACGGCAGAGATTGTGGGGTGGGCGAAAGCAGATTCCTTGTACCGCTAGCTAAAACCCATGCGGTGTGGGAAGATTTGGAAAGTGTTTTGAGAGTGGGGGTAGTGGAACACCTCCTAGTCAACCTGCTTCTTGGTAATGATTTTTTCTGTGTACCTCAGATTAAGGTATTTACCCACAGCAAGAAGGAGTTTCATGCTGGGATCCCCAAGGGAAAGGGTAAGGTCTCAGGAACTGCTGAGAGAATGGGAGAGAGTCTCCTTGATTCCTCTGCAGCAGGGAGAAACCACATGCCTTCAAGTGGGAGGGTGGTTGAGACCAACTCCTGCCCTGCAGCTGGAGGAACACCATATCAGGAAGGGATGGGGGGTAATGCCTGCCAGGAGAGAACTATCCAGGTTGTTAACTAATTGGAGATATACCAATCTCCTAGAACTGGAAGGGACCTTGAAAGGTCATTGAGTCCAGCCCCCTGCCTTCACTAGCATGACCAATTTTTGCCTCACATCCCTAAGTGGCCTCCTCAAGGATTGAACTCACAACCCTGGGTTTAGCAGGCCAATGCTTAACTGCCAGCAAGTTGCAGCTTGAACCAGAGACAAGCCAGGCTCTAGGGAGCAGAGAGCAATGTGTCCCAGAGGAGAGCCCAGAGAAGAGCAGGGGATCTCAGAAACCACTGAGGTGGGTGAGGATTCTGGTGACTCTGTAACACAGGGAAGCAGGGTGCTTCCAAGTATGGGAGGGGCTGAGACTAGCTCCTTTCCAGCAGAAGGCAACATGCCCTCAGGTGCAGGGACAGGAGAGGTGTTGTCAGTGATTAAAGAAACTGTCCAGAGTTTTGCAGCTGAACAAGGGAGGGGACCCCTTCCTAGGGAGCACAGAGAAATGTGTCTTGGGAGGGGGCCCAGAGGAGGAGACTGGAGAAGGAATAGGGGGGGTACAGGAATGTCTCTTGGGAGAGGACGCCCAGGACTGGATGGCTGAGTCAGCATCTGTGCATCCAGGCACTCAGCCTGGACCCAGGTTTTGAGAAGGACCTGTGTAACCGACCTCCTGGAGGGGAGCAGTCACACGGCTGACTTCTCAGGGACAGAGAAAGGGGTGGCGGAGGGTACCCCAATCCAGGTCCCAGTTTTTCAGGATGCTATTTCTGATACGTGTTTGAAACGTAACTGTCTCTTTAAACCAAGATGCAGCTCCAATGCCTGTGACGGCAGAGGAGTTGAGACCAGGAAATTGCCAGGTGGTAGTTTGTGAGAACAGAAATAACCCAGCTGACAGAGAAGGGGATGTTTTCCCCCAGGCTGGTGAGAGACAGGGAGCAGTTATGGGAAAGCTGCTGGGAAAAGGTGAATCTGATCAAAGGGTAAACAGACACCTAGCCCAGAGAGCACAGATCACAGCCCTCTAGGGGTCAGGGCTGGGAGGGGAAAACACTGGGTAACCCCAAAAAGGAAACTGGATTTTACAGTCCTGAGGTTGGGTGGTAGCCCCCCAAAGGGCCAGCCAGTGTGCAGGATCCACCTGGACCCTTATCTGGCCACACCCTGAGATATTAAAATCCTAGAAACGTAATTAAATTAAGAGCCTCCCAGAGGGGAATGCTCAGAGAAAGAAAAGCCAGTGACTGATTACATGGGAGAGAGTCAAAGGACACCCTGGGTACCGAACAAACTAACCTCAAACGACACTATCTGAACAGGGGGCCTGGTATCACAAAGATACTTGTAAACACCCATCTGTGATAAAAAACATTGGTATTAATGTTAAGTTTTGGGATAAGAATTTTGTTACTGACATTAAACCTTATAGCACAGGCAGCCAACCTGGGGCTCCGGAGCCGCATGCGGCTCTTCAGAAGTTAATATGCGGCTCCTTGTATAGGCGCCGACTCTGGGGCTGGAGCCACAGGCGCCAACTTTCCAATGTGCCAGGGGTGCTCACTGCTCAACCCCACAGGCCCTGCCCCCACTCCACCACCTCCCCTGAGCCTGCTGTGCCCTCGCTCCTCCCTTCTCACTCCCAGAGCCTCCTGCATGCCAGGAAACAGCTGATGGGGAGGGAAGGGGAGGTGCTGATTGGCGGGGCTGCTGGTGGGTGAGAGGCACTGGGAGCAGGGGGCGGGCTGATCAGGGGCTCCTTTGGCTCTTTGGCAATGTACATTGGTAAATTCTGGCTCCTTCTCAGGCTCACGTTGGCCACCCCTGGCTTATGGTAACGTTAGTTCTCAGTTAATACCTGTAAACAGATTTAAAGCTTATCACAGCAGAGAAACCATAACAAACCTGGTTTGCTGTGTGTGAATGGGGAAACTGAGGCACGCCACCTCATGGCCTTGATGGCTGGGTGCCAAGAGAACTATAACACAAACTGCCTTCGAGTTAGTCAGTGACCAACCCTCCTGCAGTAACCTAAGGGGGAAGGTGTGACTTTCTATACCTCCCAGGCTGCAGAAACCAAAGGGGGCACAGCAGTACCACAGTCCCAGGCTGCACCCCAGGGAGCCCTGCACAACCAGGGTCATAGGTTCAAAAGCAGGGATCCAGAAGGGGACACTGAGCAGAGTACCCTGGACAGCACCGACTGCTCCTCAAAGGTGTCTAGGGAACCAGCAGTCGCCACCCATAGGAACTCTGCCCAGATGCGTGAGACAAGGGAGGAACGGAAATAGGACCCACAGCCGCAGAGCACCCCCTGGTCTAGCATCCTCCTCCTGGTGCTGTAGATGGGGCACTTTGGCCAGCACCAGGAGGAGGTTGCTGAGGAGGTCTCGCGACTTCGTGGGGCTGCGGACAGGGTGTGTGTATATGAAGAGGTGTGGGGAAAAGTGCAGCCAGAACCTCATCAGGAGGTTCTGAAGGAGCCGGAAAAGGGGTTGCAACCTGGAGCATTGCAGACAGGTGAGTGTCAGGGTCTCCCTCACACTGCAAAATGGACAGGAGTCAGGATGGAGTGAGCCGCGCCAGGTTCGCGCCTGTGCTCATGGCTCCATGAAGGAGTAGCCAACTGATGTCCCTGGCGGGCCGAGGGACCAAGGTGGAGCACAGGCTGGCCCACCGGGGTTCCTCATCCAGCCACTTGGTATCGGGGCGGGACACAAGGGTGAGGAAGTGCAATGTGTGCAGCACGAGTGTGTAAAGTCGTTCCCTAGGTGCGGTTCAGAACGAACCAGCTGCAGGGCGCGCAGCTGTATCGGGTTGCGGAAAGAAGGGGGTCAGGGGGCTCATGGGGCAGGGGCCCAATGAAAAGGCCAGGGGTGAGGGGCGGGCAGGGGGCACCTCTCACAGGACCGTGCATGCGGCCCGGACTCTGCTCTCATGCAGTGACAGCTGGGAACAGCAGCTATCACTAGTGCCAGCCACCCCCTCCCTCAGCCCACAGCCCCTCGCTGTGTCCAGTGGTTATCACTAGTGCCTGCCACCCCCTCCCCCGGTCCACAGCCCCTCGCTGTGCCCAGTGGTTATCACTAGTGCCAGCCACCCCCTCCCCCGGTCCACAGCCCCTCGCTGTGCCCAGTGGTTATCACTAGTGCCAGCCACCCCCTCCCCCCCGGTCCACAGCCCCTCGCTGTGCCCAGTGGTTATCACTAGTGCCAGCCACCCCCTCCCCCGGTCCACAGCCCCTCGCTGTGCCCAGTGGTTATCACTAGTGCCAGCCACCCCCTCCCCCAGTCCACAGCCCCTCGCTGTGCCCAGTGGTTATCACTGAAGGTGCCAGCCGCCCCTCCCCCCATGAGCAAGGCCCATCGCCAGTGTCACTCACCTTGGTGTGAGGCCCGAACTCCTCAGTGAGTTTCTTGAGTGGGGTGTCATACTCCAGCACCATCTGGGCCAGCCGGGCGTAGCTGGGGTCGCTGCACAGGGACAGCAAGGGCAGGGATTTTGTTCATGCCCCCACAGCAAACTGCCCCCCACTGCCTGGGTCATGCACCCCTCAGCAAACTGCTCCCCAATGCGGTTGTGCACCCCTCACTAAACTGCAATGCAATGCCTGGGTCATGCACCTCATGACAAATGACCTTGCAGGCTCTGCCAGTGCCCCTCACTCTTCCACATGGGCACTACCTCTGGGATTTATACACTGCCCCCTGGAGCCCTCTGACCCACACATACTCTGCAGCAGGGAGTCCCACTGGTTAACTTATCCCGTGGCCCAGCCCAGCACTGTGTGAACCACTCTCTCCTGCACAACCCCCCTCAGTCCCCTCTCACCTGCTGCCCTGGATCATCTCGTGGGCACAGTTGTACATCCTGATCAGGGCTTTGCGGTCCTCAATACGCGACAGCGACATGATGACAGACGTGTAGGTCACCACCAGGTCCAGGTAGTTCTTGGTGAGGTCGTAGTTCACGTGCTGTGGGGGGGCAGTGTAGTGGGGGGTGGTCAGTGTCCAGGAGCAATTGTGCATGTGTGTGTGTGCGCGCGCATGTGCGAGCACTGCTCCCTGCTGGAGGGGATGCGCCCTGCAATGCAATGCATGCAGCGCATGGAGATGGAGGGTCCTGCAGAGAGGAGAGCTGCAAAGCCAGGCATGCAGTGGGGACTCCCCAGCCCAGCACCCCCCAGGCTGCTCTTTGCACACAGCCTTGCTGGCTGTTGGTATTGGGTGACATTCCTGGGGGAACAGCAGCCCTCACAGGGTGGGACGGTGCTCGGTGCATTACGGGCCCACCGGAGATCGGGGCCCCAGGTGCTGCATGGACACAGAGCACACTATCTCTGTATTACCAGGATGCAAAAATACAGGGTCTAACTTATAAAAACTGGAGAGACTTCCCCTCCCTCCTCCTCAGAATAATCAAAGTAACAGCAAACAGAAATAAAGATATTTCTCAGCAAACACACAATTGCAAATATAGAAAGCAACTCAAAAGACTAATCCGCCTTTTTAACTAATACTCACTATACTGGATAGTAGGAAATACTCCAGGAGAACTTGGAGACATGTCTGGCCTCTCTTAGATCCAAAGAGAGCACACACACTCAAACAAAGAACACAGACAAAGCCTTCCCTCCACAGAGATTTGAAATTATCCTGTCCCTTGATTGGTCCTCTGGTCAGGTGTTCATCAGGTTACTGAGCTTGTTAACCCTTTACAGGTAAAAGAGACCTTAACCCTTACTATCTGTTTATGACACCCCTACATGCAGCTTCCATTGATACAAGCACTGACGTGTAGGGACGTCAATTGGAAGACTATGGCTCTTTGTTTTGAGTCTGATTACTGACATTGGCATCATCCAAAAACAACTACTCTAGAATGTCAAGCTGACAGTATGACACAAGCTTATGACTCACAGGCACTTGGGAAAGGGCATCATTTGGTTTTACACAGGAGTATTCCTTCCCTGCTTTGACCTATGGGGTGAGATCCAGGATTTGGAAGAAATAATGCAGGTTGCTTTTAGAGAATGCGAGAAACATGATCATTTTATTAATTAAAAAAACCCGGTTGGCTATATTCAGTGCCACTGCCAGTCTACACACGCAGAAATCAACCCAAAATAATTGGCTTATGAAAATTACCAGGCACACCTCATTTAACAGGTTCGCTCATTTGCAAGCGATCACAAAGGTTTGCTAAAAGTTAAAACCTGGGGAGTAGCATTCCAAATGAATAGGAATAAGGGATGACTCTGGGAAATCCTAGGGGTAGATGTGCTAACATTTCTGCCAGCAGGAATGTCATCACAATGGCCAGAAACAGAGGGCTAGAACCGGAGTTCTTTCAAACCAGTCTTCATGGCAGCTGTGGCATCACTCACACAGGAAGAGAAAATGAGAGGTCTGATGCTCAGGCTCTTAAGGATGTTGTCATTATCGCTAACGTAATACTAATTATGACTTTAAACAAGGGATACAATTTCCCCTTCTGGAATCTTACAAAAGAAATACGGGGATTTTTTGTTTGTTTTTGTTTGGGTAATTAGCCATTGCAATTCACTATAGCTAGACTCAATGAGGTATATCAACTCCAATTTTATGGTTCTTATGATGTAAAACATCTTCCCCTTTTATTTGTCATTTATTTCAAAGGATGCCATTGTAATAGAGGATCTAGACAGAAGCCCAGTGGTTATATATCACAAGGCTATTGTCCTAATTTCTGTTTTCCAGAACAAAGACTTCTTTGTATCTAGATCTGCTGGACCAAATTAATACCGCCTATGAGATCAGGAAAAAAATACACACACCCTCACACATTTTTCTGTTTGTTCAACTGCAGAATTAATTAGGAGTAACCTCACTCCCATCTGGCACTCCAAGCAAGCTGTCCTCATGTTCTAAATGGATAAAGACATTTCTCCATTTGCTGTCCTCAAAGGTGACATGCAAATTAAAAAATTGGGCTTATGCTTTTATTGTTTTGATGAAGACTTGAAAGGTAGGTTTTGAAGAGAATTGTACCTGTTTTGACAACAATAAACCTTGCTCATCTGCCTCGGAAAACTCCGAGGACTGGAGAACTAGCAAAATGACACTAGGCTAGAGAGGGAAATGTGAGAGGGGGTTGTAGTGAGAATGACTAAAGCTTTGTTTGTATAACATATTTAACGTCAATGACAAATCAGCATTTTGGATAAAAGATGGGCTTGTGAAAACATTTAGCACATCTCCACTCCTTCAATTAAAGGGCTTGGTCTAACATGTTTATTGTCAGGTCATTCAGCAAGTCCTCCAGAGAGATTAGACTTGACGTTCCTGATATTTCTAAGGTTAAAAAAAAAAGCAAAAATTAAAACCCCCCATCGACAAATAATAAACATAAAAGGGCACAAGCCCAAGTTAAAAACCAAAACAATGGAAAGGCTCCAGCCTTCTATCCCAGAGGGCTGCATTTCAGTGGTGGGTGACAATCCCTGTATTTCTATGGTTTATTCTGTAAAGACTGTAAAAGGCTAAATGATTATTGCAAAAGTAATTAAATATCAGGAACTAGGTTTACCCTAAACCTGTAAATACTGCTTAGTGCTAGAGGGCACAAAAGTCAATTTCACTCTTTCACTAGTCCCAGTAGTTATCTACATGCAAAGCTCTTAGTGGTTTTGCATTCATTTATGCTGCCGGAATCCCCAGGGTATCTCAGCCACCTGTGCTAACTTGGAATGCAGGCGACTCTACTCTCCCCTACCCCAGGCTAAACAGACAAGCCAAGAGCCTCTGAACTCTTCACCTGCATCTCCGCTGTAGTTTGGTTTTCCCTGCTCAGTAAATACAGCACCAGGGCCGCCCAGAGGGGGGGGCAAGAGGGGCAATTTGCCCCAGGCCCCGGGCCCTGCAGGGGCCCCCACGAGAGTTTTTCGGGGCCCCTGGAGCAGGATCCTTCACTCGCTCCGGGGGCCCCGGAAAACTCTCGCGGGGCCCGGGCCCCCGGAGCTTCTTCGCTCCCAGTCTTCGCTGGCCGGGGGTCCTTCCTCTCCGGGGTCTTCGGCGGTGGGGGGCCCCGCTTCGGCAGCAAGTCGGCGGCGGGGGGTCCTTCTGTTCCAGGACCCGCCGCCGAAGTGCCCCGAAGACCCGCGGTGGGGGCTGCACTTCGGCGGCGGGTCCCGCTTCGGCGGTAATTCGGCGGCGGGGGGTCCCGGAACGGAAGGACCCCCCGCCGCCGACTTACCACCGAAGCGGGGCCCCCCGCCGCCGAAGACCCCGGGCCCCCGGAATCCTCTGGGCGGCCCTGTACAGCACCACAGCTACACTTCACCTGACTTCACTTTCCCAAAGGGAAGCTGTGTAAATTAATGGCTATATCACTAGACTAGGCATTAGGAGACTTGGGTTCTGTTCCTGGCTCTGCCACTGGTTTGCTGGGAACTTGGGGAAAGTCAGTTCTCCTCCCTGCATCTCAGTTTCCCTCTTTAGCAAAGCAGTTAGAGATCCACTGCTGAAAAGCATTGTATAACAGCTAGGTGGCATTTGATATTATTAAAGCTCCTCCTGGCTAAAGCCAGTGAACTGCAGAAGTTCTGCAGTACTGAATGATTTCCCAGAAATGGAGCAAACTCCTCTCCCAGCCCAGGAATCAGCAACTGATGCCACTTCCCTTAGAAGCATGCAATCTAGATAGAATCCACTTCATTAGTAACAGAGATCTCCAAGTGGCACCATTTCAAAAGGTGACCCACTGATGTGTAGAAACATCCATGGGCACAATTATTTCTGACTTGGTCCACCAAAGCCAGAATCACAGCCGGGAGCATACATGGAGCCCTCTGCCATTCCATATTAAGTAACAATAAGGTTAGGATCAATATTGCTATTGACTGGTGTTAGTGGTTGGATTCTCTGGATTGTGCAAATAGCTTTGTGTTCCTCAGAATTCCCAACTCCTGAAAAGTTGCAACATTGAGGTTTTTGGGAGTGGGAGAGGTGTGGTGTGGTGTGGTGTGGTGTGGAGGGCAGGGGAAATGCTTGAAATAGATCTCGGATGACAGACTCTGAAGATCTGGACACCACACGGAAAGGGCTCTTACCACTTTTATCTTGCCAAAAAACAGACACCCAAACAAGCAAACACACACAGTACCTTCAGAGAACTAGTACAGGCGCATAGGCGGCAGGTTTGTATAATTTTTGGTGGGGCCCAAAATGGTGGTGCCCCCCCCCCCCCCGCTCCCGCCCTGTAAGCCGATATAAAATGAAGCTACAACGCGTCAGCGCCACAAGATCACAAGGGTCAATTAAAAGTGGAAAGTCAGAAGCAGCACTTGCCTACTTCAATATACAGTATTATATTTTGTTGCACCTGTGGTGATGAAGTGGGAATGTTCTTAATATTTTCTCTGAATACTGTGTGGGTGCTTCAGTTTCCCCTGCAAGATGCCAACTGAAGGTGTTGGGGACAAAGAGATCAGGTAGCCTCCTTGTCACACTCACACGCACTCGCACACTCACACACACTCACACTCACACACACACTCTCACACACTCACACACACTCACACACTCTCACACACTCTCACACGCACACACACACTCTCTCACACACTCACACTCTCACACACTCTCATACACACACAAACACACACTCACACACTCACTTACACACTCACACTCACACTCACACATTGTGGATCGAAAACTAGGGGTTTTAAAAAGCAGAAAAAAATAACGGACAATGTCTGCTTTCCTTCAAAATTTGTTGTGGTTTTTTTGATCGAAAAGCTGAAATTAGTTTGCCAAAACCCGAACATGGTTTGGGGTTTCAGAAGTGTGTGGCCAAATATTTGCTGCTTGCTGTGTTTGAATGTTTAAAGAAACAATAAAAAAAATTCTGCTTAAAAAAAATCCGCAACTTTTGAACCACCTCAGCTTGCGACCAAACACCTGAGCCCATCCAGGCAGAGATTTTTCCAGGTTTCTGATACTCTGCTGGCTTCCGTGACTCATATCTGTCTCCATAACTTTGGCTTCATTTAGGTTAGAACATAAGAACAGCCATACTGGGTCAAACCAAAGGCCATCCTGCCCAGTATCCTGTCTACCGACAATGGCCAATGCCAAGTGCCCCAGAGGGAGTGAACCTATCAGGTAATGATCAAGTGATCTCACTCCTGCCATCCATCTCCACTCTCTGGCAAACAGAGGCTAGGGACACCATTCCTTACCCAGCCTGGCTAATAGCCATTAATGGACTTAACCTCCATGCAGTTATCTGTTTCCTAGAGACTGGCTCCATGGGGACCCTCACAAACTGTAGACGGTTACTGTGGGTTTGTCTTTAGTAAAGCTTATGTACATACTCCACGAACTGAGCATTTGAGCTTGTTCCAGAATCTGGGATGAGCCTATGTTGTCAAAACTGAAATGCTCAAAATAGCACATGCATGTGAATGGACACAGGGTGCTAAAATTAAATTACCCCAGGGGTTCTCAAACTGGAGGTCAGGACCCCTCAGGGGGTCACGAGATTATTACTGGGGGTCATGAGCTGTCAGCCTCCACCTCAAACCCTGCTTTGCCTCCAGCATTTATAATAGTGTTAAATATATAAAAAGGTGTTTTCAATTTATAGGGGGGGGGAGTCGCACTCAGAGGTTTGCTATGTGAAAGGGTCACCAGGACAAAAGTTTGAGAACCACTGAATTAACCCCTCTGAAGCCTCAGGGAATACAGGGAAGGAGGGGGGGTCCTAACCCTAACCCTAACCCTTGACTGCCCCCCCGTAACCTCCTATCCCTTCTCCAACCCTCCAGCCCCCTTACTGTGCCACTCAGACCAGCGTGTCTGGCTCCGCGCAGCGCCAGACACGCTGCTGCATACATGCTGCCGTGCTCCCCCCCACACACACACCCAGCACCTGCCTTCCAGATTTGAACACCTCAAAATTCAGGAGTGCTCAAGCTCAGTTTGGGCAGCTGCTACTTCATTCCCAAATCAATTATACTGATCCACTGTAACTTGCTGTAGAAAAAGTAGGATAAAATTGAGCAAGAAATGCTTCCCGTGGTTATTAGGACTGGAATTGCCATTTTCAACAGCCATTGCCTTTTGTTTGTTTGTTTGTTTAAAAGGAAGACAGTGATATTGCATTGGCAAATTCCCCATAGAAAGAAAGAGTGGAACAAAAGAATAATAAAGGCACCTCAACTTTTCCTCAATTATGTAGGACAGTCTTATAATATGCATCCAGATATCCTCCAACCACACAAGCTGAAAATTGTTCCACTTTACTGCAGCTCTGTAACCATATGGGAACCAGTCCTGTCAGTGTTTTGTGCACATCCAAAATTCCTGCTGAATGACCCGCCCTGGGAGCGAGTTACCACGTCTGCGGCAGAAGGAGGGTGCAGGTGTGGGGGGGGAGGAGAGCCCAGGGCTGGGGCGGCAGGAGGTGTGTGGGGGGGCACTGGTGGGGAAGGGGAAGCCCAGGCCTGGACCGGCAGTGGGGTGGGGAAAGGGTGGAGAGAGCCCAGGGCTGGGGCAGCAGGGGGGTGTGGAGAGGAGCCCAGGGCTGGGACAGGGGGGGCAGCCAAAATTTTTTTTGCTTGGGGCGACAAAAACGCTAGAGCCGGCCCTGACTGCTGCCTTGTGCATCTGCATTAAGAGACACTCTTTAGTGACACAGTCACATCAGCTCTACCCACAGGACCCTGTCCCAGTCAGGGCACTGGCTGGCCTTGCCCCGGGCCTGGATCCATTTTATGCGGGGAGAGAAGGCAGCTGTGGTAGGACCCTGCCTCATCTGTTGCAGAAGCTGGAAGATGCGGAGTGAATAGCAAGGAAGGTCTTATGGCTAATGGGGGGGACAAGGATTCCAGAACGCAGCTGAATGACAGGATCCCAGCACCCGCTTCCACTGGGGTGCTGGGACTGCGAGGGGCGACCTCAATCTCTGCATCGCCGTTTCCCAGCTGGGCAGTGGGGATACTACTCATCTCGTGGGGTGTTGGGAAGAGAAATTCATTCATATCCCAGAAGCCCTCCGGGATGAGTGCCACAGAAAAGTCAATGAGGACATTAATAACTCTGGGTTCGGACGGTGGCAGTGAATGGGGTCTGGGGCCACACACTGAATGAGGGTGACAAAAAGAAAGCTGGCATAACTGCTCATCCAGTGAATGCCATCTGTCCTGTGCACTGAATGAGGCAGGGGTCTTGTGAAAAGAATAGCTTTGGATGTCATGAAAGAGCGACTTATAATGCAGATACAGCAGAGGGCAGAGTTAAGGTTACCCAGGCAACCTTAATTCTTGCATTTCCCAACATTGTAGCCCTTTGATTTTGCCACCTTAATGTTCTTTTTGGATGAGATGTTGATATTTTTTGCTTCCTAAAAATGCCACCTGACTTCTTGTTTCTCTTCAGCAGGGATCTTGGGACAAAGGAAACTGAGTCGCTGGCATTTTTGGTAAACCCGTATTTCAAACAACACCACAACTGAAGCAGCTGATTTTCAATGCTCCCTCCCATCAGGAACAGATCTCACCCGACTTGGGATCGGATGGAGGCAGAGCAAAGGTGCCTTTCCAGAGACGCAAGCAACCAGGAGAAGACAGCGTCAGCAAAAAGGCAACACATTTCAAACTCATTGTTATTTATATCACAGCAGCACCTTGGGGATGGAGGCACAGCACAGACCTGGACCAAGATCAGGGCCTCACTGCGCCAGACGCTGCACAGACCCCCAGTGAGACAGACAGTCCTTGACAAATAATTTACACACAATGGATGGGAAGCTAAGGCACAGGGACTTGCACAAGGTTGCAAACGAGTCAGACGAGAACAGAGCCCAGGTATCCCGAGCCACCACCTCCAAGTGGCCTCTCCTGGAAGCAGCTCCATTTGATCAACCTGTGGAACTCCCTGCTGCAGGGTGTCACAGTGGGTTCAGAACGAAGGCTCACGTGGGAAGGGGAATGTGTCACCTGGCAGGGAGGTATGCGGGGGTCAGAGATATAAACCTGCTTCTGGGCAGGAGCCGAACACTGGGGTCAGGCAGTCGCTTCCCCTGGGCTGGTATTCCCCCCTCCACTGGACTAGCTGGTGCTAGTGGTGACGGGATGCCGGGGCAGATGGGCACACTGGGCTATGCCTGTGTTTCCACCACAGGAGTGGGAGCCCAAGCCCACTGAAGTCCTTCCAGCCACTGCTTCGGGCCCAGGGTCCGGCCCCAATTACCTGGCTCTGCCCAGAAATGTGCTGAAGTGTGGGGATCCCCTGTTCATGACCCCTGGGGATCCCCCCAGAAACGCAGCCCCCACAGGAAGCCCCGGTTCCATCCAACATCGTCACCCGGGATCTGATCTGGGTCAGACGGGCCACTGTTTGGGAGCAGGGCAGGACCCCCACCCCGGCCGGAAAGAGGCAGCTCCCCCATTTGGGGTCCATTTTCCCAGACTCCTCCACCATCTCCCCCCACCAGGCTCCTTCCCCCGGAGTGACGGCAAAGCTGCTTGGGCCCATCCTGGGGGGGGGAGGGGGGGCAGAAGCCTCTTCTGAGACAGACCCTGAGGTGGGGGGAGGGGACCCCTTGGCTTTACCGCCCCCAAACCTCGGCACGCGGCCCCCAGCCCAATACCCCCTAGAGCTGGCCTGGGGCCAGCACTGACGGCGAGGGGGAGAGCGCCCCCTACAGATGCTGCAGCCACAATGGCGGAGCCTGAGGCGCGGCGCATGGCTTGCATCTGTTACACCAGTGGGGCCCAACCTGGCCCCCTTTACATGGGCCAGGAATCCAGGCCCCCTTTGCAGGCCAGGAGCCTGGGGGCCCCTTGTGCACAGCTCCCAGACGCGCTCCTCCCCAGCTGCGCTGCTCCCCTGGCCCAAACCCCAGCAGCTTGGGAAGGACACTGAGTGACTGTCCCGTCCCCCCCAGCTCCAGAGCTGCAGGCCTGGCCCCCGAGGGGCTGAGTCATCACGCGGTGCCCCCAGGGGAGCTGGGCCATCACCCCAGCCGCCTCACCTGGCCACGGGACACCGCAGCATGAAACAGGAGCTGGGACGCCCTTGACTTGCGGCTCCCCCAGGGGAGGGATTGGAAGACAAGGAGGGGAGGGGAGTGGAGATCAGGCAGCGCTTGGCCCCCCCAGCCCGGTGTTAGGTTCTCTCGCCTCAGCACTTTCCCTCGGAGCGAAGGTCAGGCTGGAGAAGGGACCTGTCCCCTGCTCGGGGCGCCCGGGGCTGGGATGGAGGGGCTGCAGGTCGGGAGTGAGGAGCACTCTGTTCCCAGCCTGGGACTCCCCCCAACCCCTCCCCCAGCTCAGCCGCTGCTCCTCACTCCCGACCCGCAGCCCCTTCCCTTATCCCTGCGCTGCTGACGCACTTTCGTGCTGACCAGGCTCCTCCTCGCTGGGCTTTGCTCTGCTAATGCCCAGGGGCGGCTCCAGGCCCCAGCATGCCAAGCGCGTGCTGGGGGGCGGCAAGCCGCGGGGGGCGCTCTGCCGGCGCCGCCAGGGCGGCAGGCAGGCTGCCTTCGGCGGTTTGCCTGCGGAGGGTCCGCTGGTCCCGCGGCGTCGGAGGACGCCTGCAGGAGTTCCGCTGAAGCTGCGGGAGCAGCGGACCCTCCGCAGGCAAACCGCCGAAGGCAGCCTGCCTGCTGTGCTTGGGGCGGCAAAATCCCTAGAGCCGCCCCTGCTAATGCCCCTTGGTCCTGGCCTGTAATGACCCTGGCGCTCGCAGGCCTGGGCCTCGCAGCGGAGAGCAGCTCTGCCAGCCATGCCCCTTCGCTGGGGGGCTGGAGGAGGGCATGCGCTGCCCCACCCCCGCTCTGGGGAGCTGGCTCTGTGGGGTGAGTATCTGCGCTCGGCGCTGGGGTGTGGGCAAACCACGCTGCAGGCCCTGGCACGCACAGCACGTCGATGGCAGGTTGGGGAATGACCCCAGGAGTCCTGGCTCCCAGCCCCCTCCTGCTCTAGCCACTAGACCCCACTCCCCTCCCAGAGTAGGAGTAGAACCCAGGAGTCCTGGATCCTCAGCCAATGCTCAGTAACCTAGACTCCAGCTGTCTTAAAACCAAGACAGTGTTCAGATCCACTGTTGTTATGCACGTTATGGTTGCGTCTAGAAACCCCAGTGAAGATCAGGGCCCCATTGTGCCGGGCGCTGCACAGACCCTGACCAAGATCAGGGCCCCGTTGTGCCGGGTGCTGCAGACACAGAGTCAGAGGCAGCCCCTGCTCTGAAGAGCTCAGTCTGAATACACAAAGGAAGGTCTATTATCCCCATTTTACAGATGGGGAAACTGAGGCGCAGAGGTGACTTGACTCAGCCAAGGTCATCCTGAGGCAGGGCAGTGAAACCAGATCTCCCCCAGCCCCACACCTTAACCACAGGCCCCTCTTTCCTCTTGACCACATGCCATACTCCCTAGACTGCTCCGAGCAAAGGGAGAGTCTCGAGAAATCTTCCCAAGGAGGAGACCCCGTCGGGATCCTCTCGTGACCGGGATCCCTGCTCCCTTCTCCCGCTAGCACCGGCTCATTTGAGCTGGGGGAAGAGCCAATTAGTTTCCTTTCTGGTTTCCAAATGATTTTTCATCTCTATAATTAATGGGCTAGTCAGCGCTGAACTATGTGGCAGGAAAATTGCTAGTTAAGGGGATGGGGGTAATTTTCTCGATATGATAATGAAGGTTGCTTTCTTTCTTCTTTCCACCCTGCTTTTAAATAATGAATCTGGCATTAAGGGTGGGGGCAGGTGGCGAGGGCCTGGGAGGCCGGGATACCTGCTTTCAGCTCACAGGCCGGGGGGGCGGAAGGAAGAGGGTCTAATTAGCTCTGCCAATGCCAGGCTGCTCCCTGCTTGGGCTGTCAGCAAGCCTGGAACCCCAAAAGTGCCGCCAGTGTCACGCGGAAACAGATAGGTGCCTCCACCCAGCTGCAATAGTAGGCTCTTGTCCTGTTGTGCCAAGTGGCCACTAGAGGGGACTGAAGATTGACACTGGGCGAATGCCCATCCCCTTTGTGGCTGCAGTGGGCAGAGAACTCTGAGCTGCCCGTGGACAGATATGCTCTAGGCCAAGGGTGGAAATGGGGAGTTCAAAGATTGCCCAGATACCCTTAACTCTGCCCTTCCTCTGCACTGTCCTCATCCTGCTGGAAACCTAATGCCTGGAACCCCTGGGAACTACAAACCCCAGGATGCAACAGGGCTGAAACTGACATGATGAGACACAGAGATTCTCCCTCCATTCACAAAAGGAGACACCAGGGGTCAGTAGCCTGGGACTCAGGACACCTGTGTTCTATTTCCATCTCTGACCTGCTAGGTACCTTGGGAAATTCATTTCCCCTCTCTGTGCCTCAGTTTCACCTTCCACCACTTGTCTGGATAAATTCATGGTGGCTAAGTCCATAAATGGCTATTAGCCAGGATGGGTAAGAATGGTGTCCCTAGCCTCTGTTCGTCAGAGGATGGAGATGGATGGCAGGAGAGAGATCACTTGATCATTGCCTGTTAGGTTCACTCCCTCAGGGGCACCTGGCATTGGCCACTGTCAGTAGACAGATACTGGGCTAGATGGACCTTTGGTCTGACCCGGTACGGCCTTTCTTATGTTCTTATGTCTATTTAGACTGTCGGCTCTCTGGGGCAGGGTCTGTGCTCGGTCGGGGTCTGTGCAGAACCTGGCATAAGGGGGCCCCGATCTCAGCTGGGGTCTCTAGATGCTACCATAATACACCTAATGAATGTCCTGGGAAGTCACGAGGGGGGAACGTCTCCACTGCTCCTAGAAACACTGATGAAATGGGGAAAAACCCTGCAGATCTGGCTGGTTCCTTCCTAGCTCCTGATCCAGCGACAGGGCCCGGAACCCGCCCTGCCGTGGAGCGAACCTGCACCCAGGTGCCCGGCCAGGCCCATGGCAGGGCCCCGTGGCTGTGACACAGGAGGGCGTGGGCAGGTGAGCCATGCCCTGGGGCGGGGGCGTGACTGGATTGCGAACGGCCTGACTCGGAGACCCGCCGTCGTCAGCGCAGACGGGACGAGCGCCCCACGCCACCATCCCCAGCCACAGCAAAGGGAACCGAAGGAGGAGCTGGGGCTGAAATGATCACACAGGGGACGTGACAGCTTCCCAGAGTGAGGGCCCGGAAGCCCAACCCCCACGGAGCCCCTCGTGCCCCACCCCTTCTCTGGGCTGTTATTATTAGTGATTCTTTGTGCTGGGGCATGTCTAGGAGCCCCAGTCATGGGCCAAGACCCCACTGTGCCAGGCGCTGCACAAACCCCACCGAGATCAGGGCCCCCTTGTGCCAGGCGCTGCACAAACCCCACCGAGATCAGGGCCCCCTTGTGCCAGGCGCTGCCCAGACCCCGGCCGAGATCAGGGCCCCCCTTGTGCCAGGCGCTGCCCAGACCCCGGCCGAGATCAGGGCCCTGTTGTGCCAGGCGCTGCCCAGACCCCGACCGAGATCAGGGCCCCCCTTGTGCCAGGCGCTGCACAGACCCCGGCCGAGATCAGGGCCCTGTTGTGCCAGGCGCTGCACACACTAAGGCCATGTCTACACTAGCACTTATGTCAGCAAAACTTTTGTCGCTGAGGGGTGTGAAAAACACACACACACCCCCGACAGACATACGTTTTGCCGGCATAAGTGGTCGTTTCCACAGCACCATGTCGGCGGGAGATGCTCTCCCCCTGGCATAGCTACCGCCGCTCGTGGAGCTGGTTTTATGATGTCGCTGGGGGGAGCTCCCTCCCGCTGGCATAACGTGGCCACATCAGCGCTGTGATAGCCGGGCCGCTGGAAGCGAGAGTCCGTCCCCATCTCAACAGGCAAAGGAGGGATTAGTTTCCCCATTTATCAGATGGGGAAACCGAGGCACAGAGCGATGACGTGACCCAGCCAGGGTGGCGCAGATCTGGGACCTGCCCCCAAATCATCTGGATCCCAGTCCAGAGCCTATTCCCAAGCCCAGCCTTCCACTGCCAGCTTGCTCTGGGGGCACAAAGGAGCCATGGCTCTGAACAATGGTATCATGGCTACAGATACAGAACAGGGACAACTGCACCCCTTTGCCGGGGGGGGGGAGCACGGGGTAAAGGATCCTGGGGTGCCTCAACCATGGGGTTCCCAACCTGAGCTGTGACCCCCCCCCTTCCTGGGGCACTTTGTGCCTCCCCCTCCCCGTGTCTCTTCCTGGCTGGTACGCTCAGCCCCAGGGGGTTGGGCCCAGCTCATCCCTGCTCCAACCAACGTACCATGGGTCGGGCTTCCCGTGGACGTCAGCACCCTGAGAGATCAGGCCCAGGGGTCTCCAGCTGGGTGCCCCCTGCTCTGGGACACCCCCAGAATTCTGTGGCGGCTTTAGAAAAGCTCTAGAGCCCAGCACAGAACCTGCAGTCTGCCCCCTAGTGGCTGCTCCACAGAGAGGATAAAAGCCTACAGCTCCTACTGGCCGGTGGAGTTCCTCCTTTAGCTCAAGTGAGCTAGTAGGGGCCACGTGTTGGGGCTCTCAGCTGAGGGGTTTGGGGTGTGTTAGACACCAGTACCGCTCAGAGAGGAAGGGCTTTGGGGGAATTTGGTCTCTCACGTCAGCCTCAAACATGGTGGGAAAATTCCCAGGTTTCGCGTGGCATCTGGGTGTGGGAAGCTGGGGGGCAGCCATGTGGGGCCAGGGTCTGGGATTCAGTGGCAGAGGTGGCCTGCGGGGAATACACAGAGGGAGCTGGGCTGGCCGGCAGGACTCCTGGGTTCCATGCCCACCTCAGGGGAGGGGTCTAGTGGTTAGATCTGGATGGGCTTGGAGTCAGGAGCTGCCGGTTCTATCCCAATAGCGGATGTGAATGAAGCTGAGTGGGTCGTGGTGGTGGGAGGAGCCAGGACTCCTGGGTTCTGTCCCCGGCTCCGGGAGGGGAGTGGTGTTTAGTGGTTGGGGCTGGGGATCAAGACTCCTGGGTTCCCTCCCCAGCTGCACCTTGCTGCATGACCTTGGGCAAGTCACTGCTTCATCCCGTGCCTCAGTTTCCCTCCCCGTGCGACAGCATTGAGTCTGAGCTCGCAAGGATTGGCTCAGTCCTATCCGAGAAGCCTCCGATGGGCCACATGCCGCTAATTAACCATCGTTAATACACCCAGCCCCAGGCTGGCTTCTGCAGGGACTCCCCTCGCTTTTATCATCCTGCTTCACAGGCTTCCGTGCCACTCAATGACCCATGGAGTCTTAAAGGGCCAGCATCACACACAGGCCCAGCTGAATGGTGGAGGGGGGTTCGGGGGAGGACACCAGGATCTATGTGCGCTGGAGGCTGCATTTACGTTTGCTGCTGGCCTTAGCTTAACCCCTCCGAGCGCTGAGACAACGCAGGCCGTGGCTGCGAGGCTTAGTGGGCGGAGACGCTAGGCCATGAAACCCGGGGTTTATTCCTGGCTTGGCTGCTGCCTGGCTGGGTGACCTAGGGCAAGCCCCTCCCCTCTCTGTGCCTCAGTTTCTCCTCCCACCCTAGGTCTGTTCAGGCTGGCAGCTCTTTGAGGCCGGGACTCACTCGCTCAGTGTCTGTGCAGCACCTGGCACCCCGCTCTTGGCTGGCACCCCCCAATACACCTAATATTAAGATCTGAGCCCTGAACGCCAACCAGCACTCCCAGCGGGGTTCTACTGCTTCAGCTAAAGGAGGAACTCTGTTCACTGGCAGCAGCAGTAGGCTATTATCCTCTTATGTGAGTAGTAGGCTATTATCCTGGCTCGGGGGGGCTGAGAGTCAGGATGCCTGGGTTCTATCCCCAGCTCTGGGAGAGGAGTAGGGTCTAATGATTAGAGCAGGGGAGGGGGCGGGCTGGGAATCAGGACTCCTGGGTTTCTCCCCAGCTGTACCTCCACGTTTGGCATTGGGACAACACACCAGTGGCCAAAAGGAAGCTGGAATGAAGCTCCGCCAATCACAGCTGGCAGGTGAAAAATCCCAAGTGCGGAACGGGGATTTGAACCTTGAGTCTCCTAGTCCCTGAGCGTGTGAGTCGTCCTCGAGGGAGCGGCACTCCCAGAGCTCTGGCCCCACAGCCCTCACCCCTAGAGGGCGCTGCTGGGCCCAGGCACGAGCGGCCGAATCCAGCGCGGTGCCCGGGGCGGGGGTTGGGTTTGCTGGGGCGGAAATTCGATTAGGGCATTTTCCAAACTCTCACGGCCCCTGCGGACTCCGACCAAATTGAGCAGGGACCGTGCTCCCTGGCCCGGCACCAGCCAATTATCTCCCTAATCAAGTCTGCGCTGGATTATCATATCAATTAGCCACCGCCTTGGACGGGGCTGCGAGACAGGTAGGGGTTGCCGCGGCTGGAGGGAGGGGGCGGGAGGGGTGTGTGGAGGAACTACAGAGGGGCAGGGGGGACGGGACAGGGGAACAGAGAGGGGGAGGGGAGGATGATTGAATTAGGAGCGGCGAGAGATGATGGAAGATGGCAGAGAGACAAGAATCATCTCAGCCGTTTCTCCAGTGCTGCTCATCTCAACCGCTAGACGTACGTAGCAGGGAGTGCCCCCGGCCTGCTCCCCGGCGAGCGTAACCCAGCCCTGGCTCCACTGCAGTCAATGGGCCAGATCCCCCGCAGGTGTAAAGTGGTGTCGCTCCACTGGAGTCGATGGGACCAGATCCCCAGCTGGGGGCCCGCTCCCAGGGCCTCTACTTCTGGGGTGACTCAGTGTCACAATCTGAACGTCGCCACCAGAATCTAGCCTTCACGGTTGACTCAAGAGACCTGAGGGTCACCAGTGTCAGCGCCTGCCTGAGTCTGCAGAGAGCCTGAAGCAGTTGCTGGGAGAAAGGCGACAGCCCCAGCCATCGTGGAGACCAGATGGGCCCGTTGCTCTGCTCCATGGGGCTGCAGGGGGCGGGGGGGAAGACAACAGGCATCTTGCCAGGGCCATGTGCTCAGAAAAAGAGGAGGGAGGGTCTCATGGTGCTAGGCTGGGACTCAGGACGTCTGGGTTCAGCTCCTGGGTCTGCCATTGACTCACTGAGTGACTTTGGACAGGAGGTTTCACTGCTCTGTGCCTCAGTTTCTCCACCTACAGAAGGGGGATAATCCTCCCTTTGTTTAAACTGGAATCTCTTTGGGTCAGGGAGGGACTGTCTCTCATTGTGTGTCCATGCAGCGCCCCGCCCAGCGGGGCCCTCAAGATCAGGCTCCGTGCAGAGCCTGGCAGCACAACGGGGCCCCGATCTCAGCTGGAACCTAAGTGCTGCAGAAATCTAAATAACACCCGGACGCTGTGCCAGTGGCAGGTTTCGAGGGGGTGGCACGGGGCGCTGATGGGGGTAGGAGCTCAGAAAGGCTCTGTTTCATCCCAAGTCAATGGGTCCAGATCCCCGGCTGGGGTCACAGAATCATAGAATATCAGGGTTGGAAGGGACCTTAGGAGATCATCTAGTCCAACCCCCTGCTCAAAGCAGGACCAATCCCCAGGCAGATTTTTGCCCCAGATCCCTAACTGGCCCCCTCACAGATTGAGCTCACAACCCTGGGTTTAGCAGGCCAATGCTCAAACTGCTGAGCTATCCCTGCCCCCTGTTGGAGTCAATGGGGCAGATCCCTTGCTGGGGTAAACTGCTGGATCCTGCTCTCTGACAGAGCCCCTTGTGTCCGGGAGATCCGCTCCCGAGCTCGGATCCACCTCGTCCTGGCCACCGGCGTTATCGGGGGGAGAGTGTGAGACCTGAGGGCAGCAGATTATGGGCACCAGAGGAGAGATGGGGGGACCCCTATCAGCAAATGTGGGGTGAAGCCCCCCATTTCCCTCTCTCCCTGATGTAATAGGATGACCCCCACCTTGCTCCACCCACTGCCCCGATGTAGACAATGCCCACCCCCAACAGAACAGGGGGGTGGGTACTAGGGTGACCAGATGTCCGATTTTATAGGGACAGTCCTGATATTTGGGGCTTTGTCTTATATAGGTGCTTATTACCCCCCACTCCCACCCCGATTTTTCACCCTTGCTGTCTGGGCACCTAGCTGGGTACAGCAATTGATGGGGGTATATGAGGATGGATGGGTGGGTGGGTGGATACAGAGATGGGGTGAGGTGGGGGATGGGTGGATGGATAGATTCAGAAATAGGGTGAGGTGGGGGATGGATAGATACAGAGATGGGATGGGATGGGGGATGGGTGGGTGGCTAGATAAGAGATCGAGGAGTGTGGGGGGGATAGGGGTTGGACAGATACAAAGATGAGTTGGGGTGGGGGATGGGTGGGTGGCTAGATGCAGAGATTGAGGGGTGTGGGGGCATGGGTAGACGGATAGATACAGAGATTGAGGGTGTGTGGGGGGATTAGGGGGATGGATAGATACAGAGATCGAAGGGTGTGGGGGGTATAGGGGGTGGACAGAGACAGGGTGGGGTGGGGATGGGTGGGTAGATAGATACAGAGATCGAGGGTGTGGGGGGGGATGGGGAAGGGACAGATACAGATATCGAGGGGTGTGTGGGGGGAATGGGAGGATGGATAGATACCGAAATCGAGGGGTGTGGGGGGAATGGGAGGATGGATAGATACAGAGATCGAGGGGGGGCCATGGCATTGGCAGAGGTGCTGAGAGCTATTGTAAACCCTGTACACTATGGAAAGCACTTCAAGCCAAGAGGCACTGCCACCCCCAACCCCCCTAGCTTCAGCCCCTCCCCCACCCAGGGGTGACGGGGCGAGCGAGCCGATAACATGGCGATGGGGAGATCAGTGGAGAGGCAGAGCCCAGCAATTCTCTCCCATCCCTAATTTCTGTCTCTCTCCCATGGTCTGATGCTATATCCCCCGCCCCCCCCCACAGGCGCCCCACCCCGATGTGGTTCCAAACCTGTGATTCCCCGGGCACATCTGCCAGGGCAGAGAGCTCACCCCCACCCGCCCCGGAGATGTGCGTGCATGAGCAGATGAGGTGGCCTTAATGCATTCAGTGCTACCGCAGAAGGCCCACTGGGAAATACCCCCCCATGTCGCTCGCCGTGCGCCGGAGCTGGGCGCCAGGCAGGTAGTGCAGCTCCAGAAACCGGTGGCAGACGCCCCCGCTCTGTCGCCGGCTAAATAACAATGAAAAGCAGGGAGGAGCAGATCAGCCCCCGGGCTCCAGAATTGGGGCTAAAAATCGCCACCTCTGCCAACCACACCCCAAAATCTCTTCCCTCCTGGCCCTGTCTGTCTGCAGAACCACCCCTGGATGGCAGCCGCTGGGGGGGGGGGGCGGAGAAAAGCATCAAACGTCACCCCCGGAAATGAAGACTCGAGGTGTTGGGGTGGGGTGGGGGTTGGTAACCAGCTGGGATCCCTCCGCTCCCCGTCCTCCGGGGTGCTAACAGCCTGCTCCGACTGTGGCATGACCCCACCCCGGCGTGCGGGGCATCGGGGCTGGCTTCCCAGTGCAGCCGGTTCAGGGCCGGGGCAGAAGGCGGCTGAGACGAGGGTGAGGGCTCTCAGCTCCTGGGTTTTTTTTCCTTTCTGTGGTGTCTGTTTTGGGCGTTCCCGGGGGTGGGGGCAGCTTCACCACAACAGGCCGTGGGCACAGGGCGCAGGCTCTGGCCGGAGGACAGCCCCCGGCCTGGGCGGATGCAGCGCGAAAAGCAGATGCTCTGGCCATGTGAACCCGGGTGTGGCGGCTGATTGACACCAGCTGGGGGTCTGGCCCACTTGTCTGCTACTCCAAAGCCTGCCCCACGGGAGCCCCCCTCCCCAGGCATCAGGCCGTACAGTTGGACATGGATTGTGACGACAACACCCAGTGCATTTTATAAGGGGATGAAATTCTCAAGGCCTCGGCAAACCCAACTCCTAGATTTCCAGCCAGTCTGACCTCTTGACCTCTTCCAGCCAGAGAATCCCCCCAGGAGCCCAGGAACTTGGAGGGGGGCGGCCTGTGGAACTCACTGCCACCAGAACACCGCGCTCCGGGACAATTATACAGAACAGGAGACTCTCCAGGGGTATAATAATGAGGATTAAAATAGAACCAAGCTACTGGGCAGGGATCTGAGCCTTGAGCCAACTGCTACCTACTACCCGGGGAAATATTCCCTGGGGGCAGGCGGTCCTAGAATCGCCCTACTAGGGGGTCTCCTTATGGCCACCATCGCAGATGGGATACCGGGCTAGGTGGGCCCCTGACCTAAAGCAGGCTGGTGATTCCTGCATGTGAACTGGCACCAGACAACCAAGCTTCCTTTCTCTTGTTCAATTAACCCATTGGGCACTGGAGGGCTCCCCCCTTTCCCAGCTCCCACTGGAAATTCAGCCCCCTAAATCCCCCTGCAGGGAGGGAGGTGGCGATGTTTGCCCAACTCCGAGTGCCACCTTATGTGGCTCGGTGGGCTGCTCTGCAAGCGTCCGGCATTGAACACAGCCCTATCGAGATGCCCAAGCTAAATGGCGGAGTTGCCCTTCACTGCAGCAGTAGTAGGGCTTTTATCTTCTGCTTCATTTACACTTTGCCACCACAGCTGGAATTATTATTATTACAGCAGCTCCTAGAGCAGGGTCTGCAACCCGCGGCTCTGGAGCCGCATGCGGCTCTTCAGCCTCCTTATTGTGGCTCCTTTCGGCCTTGACAAAAGAAAAAAAAAAGAAAAAAAAAGAACAGTTATTTATTAATTAAATTTTTATTTATATATTATTTTATTTTTGTTTATTTTGTTGCACAGTTATCTTGGAGTTCGAGGTGATACTTTAACATCGAATTTTTAAAAAGTTTTATAATTTGTCAATTAAAATATGCGTCACATCCACATCTATAGCCCTCGCCTTTACCTGCAGGCGGCTTCTTGAGTGTGCGACCCCCGCGGTAAGCTAACCATGAATACATCCCAAAAAAGAAAAATCTCAGAAGAAAATAGAGAGTTTAATTCTGCATGGACAGATTCCTTTGCCTTCACTGCCAACGACGCTGGCTTACCTGTGTGCTTGATATGTGGCGAGAAATTAGCAAACAACAAAAAATGTAACGTTGAAAGACATTTTCAAAACAAGCACTCAGCATTTTCTGAAAAGTACCCAACTGAAGATGGGCAAAAGAGAGCGATTTCGGAACTACTACGGAAAGTTGAGCAGAGCAAACATACTTTCAAGAAGTGGATCAACTCTCCAAACTCAACTACAGCTGCTAGTTTTGTGGCAGCTCATGAAATCGTAAGGAGGGGGAAGCCGTTCACAGACGGAGAATACATGAAAGAATCGTTCATAAAAATATCAGAGCATCTATTCTCCGAATTCAAAAACAAACAGGAAATTATTCAGAAAATTAAAGAAATGCCTCTCTCTGCAAAGACCGTCAAGGACAGGACCATTAAAATGGCAACAAACATCACCAGTAAGCAAATTGATGACATCAATTCAGCTCAAGCATATTCAATTGCCTGTGATGAGTCAAGTGATGTAAACGATATTGAGCAGACAGCACTGTTATGCAGATATGTGAACTCTGATGGGAAGAACTGATTGAACTCATACCGCTAAAGGGCCAAACGCGGGGACAGGACATTTGTGAGGCTGTTTTGAGTTGTCTAAAAGCCAAAGGAATAAACACCACTCACCTGGTGTCAGTGTCTACTGATGGTGCACCCAGTATGAGAGGAGCACAGAAGGGCTTTGTGAATTTACTTCAAAAGTCGCTGGATCAAGAGCTGATGATGTTTCACTGCATCTTGCACCAAGAAGCACTGTGCGCTCAAACATTCCCCCCTGAATGTGTGGAAGTGATGAACCTCGTTATTAAGATAGTGAACAAAATAATTGCAAACGGGTTAAACCACCGACAGTTTTGTTCATGGTTAGATGAAGTCAAGAGCGCATATTTGGATCTCCTGCTGCACAACAGAGTTCGGTGGCTGTCAAGGGGAGACGTGCTGAAACGCTTCGCTGCTTGTCTGGAACATGTGAAAACCTTCTTGGAAAGCAAAGGCCTCAGCTATCCCGAACTGGGAGACCTCAATTGGCTGGAAAAGTTTTATTTCATGGTGGATATGACAAGTCACTTAAACACGCTGAATAAAAATCTCCAGGGAAAGGGAAGCACGGCCCTGCAGTTGCTGGAGCATGTTCTGGCGTCTGAGCGCAAGATGACAGTGTTTGCCAGAGATGTACAGAGAGGTACGCTCTCTCACTTCCCCTCCCTGAGAGAGTTCAAAGAAGAGAACAAGCACATAAATTGTGATTATTTACACCGTGCAATTATGGCAATGCAAGCTGCATTTGGAGAAAGATTCAGCAAGTTCAGAAAGGAAAAAAACACTCTGTCCTTCCCTGTCACACCGCTGGACATCGACCCATCCCTGCTGAACATATCCGCATTCACAGGGATAAGTCAGCCCGATCTTGAAATTGAACTGGCCGACATAGCGGATAAAGACTTATGGGTGTCCAAGTTCAAAAGCCTGACAGCGGATCTCGAAGAAGTCGCCCATCAGAAGGCCACTCGCTAAAGAGCACAAATGGAATGAAACCCAAAGAGGATGAGAGCACACTGAAATGGACTTGTCAAAAAACGTTCCTAATTTTATGTTTACTTTTTTAAAACTGCTAAGCTGCAACTATATGTTTTTTTATATTAAAGTGGGCTACATTTTATTTTAATTTTACACAAATACGGGAAGGACTCAAAAAGGCCTGCATAGTTCAGTGTTTAATTTATTTCAAAGTAGGCCTACACATGCACACTGCACTTCTGTTTGTTGTATTCTGTTGTTGTAACAGGTAAAATTAAAAAAAGATTACAACTTTTGAAAGTTTATAAGCAGTGTTATGTTTTGCTGCTCCAGACTATTTTTCTTTAGTGGAAGAGGGGCAAAATGGCTCTTTTGATAGTAAAGGTTGCCGACCCTGTCCTAGAGAGACCAAGATCAGGGCCCCTGTTGTGCGGGTGCTGCACAGACGCAGAGTGAAAGACAGGCCCTGCCTCAAAGAGCTCACAGTCCACGAGGAAACTGAGGCATGGAGGATGGATGTGATTGGTAGGAGGCGGCAGCAAGGCACATGCACTGCCTACTTCAACCCACAGGAGTGTGTGTGTGGGGGGGTGTTTTCACCTCCCTCCTCAGCCAGAGGACAGTTCCCAAGAGGAGGAGCCAATCTTAGCCCCGCCCATGAAAGCAAGACCCTGTCCCTTAAGGACCTGACGGGGGTGTAGTGTAACCCTCCACGGCTGAGTCCAGACTGGGATTTAGGGGAGCCCCCTAATGGCGACACCAGACCGCACAGGCTGGGCAGCCAGAGGGGCCCACAGGGTCTGTCTGTGTCCAGCAGCCTCATCAGTGACTGACCCAGCCGTGCCCTGGCTATGCCACTAGTGGGAGCAGGAGGCTTTGGTACCTCGAGCTGTGCAGTGGGCCCCTGCTACGAGAGGCCACAGCTCGTGGTGCCAAGGGAAAGTGACCCGGCGGGAGGGGCGTGCGATGGCTGCCACAGGGCACCTGGCACAGGGGGGTCCCAGCTACACTCGCAGGCAGCGCCAGGTGGGGATTAGCAGAGATTGGCCCTCACAGCTGAGTCACTCGGTGCAGGGAGAGTTCTAAACACTGAGGGGCTGGGGGGGGGGCATCTGTGAAGGGGAAGGAAGTTTGGGGGGTGTATTCAAAGGGGGAGGCAGAAGGCATGCGCCAGTTGCATTCCCTTCCTCTGCTTTTCCCGGGGGAAGTGCAGCCCTTTGGTTGGCAACCATGTGAGTTTGCTGGGGTGGCCTCGGAAGAGCCAGGAATAGAACCCAGGAGTCCTGGCCCCCAGTGCCCCAGTGCTCTAACCGCTAGACCCCACTGCCTTCCTAGAGCTGGGGACAGAACCCAGGAGTTCTGGCTCCCAGCCCCCCGCTCTAACCGCTAGACTCCACTGCCTTCCCAGAGCTGGGGACAGAACCCAGGAGTCCTGGCCCCCAGCCCCCCCCCCGCTCTAACCGCTAGACCCCACTGCCTTCCTAGAGCTGGGGACAGAACCCAGGAGTTCTGGCTCCCAGCCCCCCGCTCTAACCGCTAGACTCCACTGCCTTCCCAGAGCTGGGGACAGAACCCAGGAGTCCTGGCCCCCAGCCCCCCCCTGCTCTAACTGCTAGACACCACTGCCTTCCCAGAGCTGGGGACAGGACAGAACCAGGCGCCCTGGCGCCCAGCACCCTGCTCTACCCGCTAGACCCCACGGCGTTGGCACCCCCACTCTGCTCAGCTCCTTTGGGGCTGCCCACCCATTACAAACCCCCCCCTCCTCCCACCCTGCAGAGTGAGTGGGAGCAGAGAACCCAGGCGTCCTGGCTGCCTGGAGCTGGGACTCCAGAACTAGCAGGGACAGTGCTTGGGGACCAGTTTATCTGGACACCTCCCTACTCAAAGTTCTGGGATAAAATAGGACTCTGCTCCCTCCCTGGTTCTGTGGAACCCGACTCAGTTCTGATCCAGATCCCGGTTCCTATGAACTCTTCCTCACCCCCCAAAGCAGTGGGACTGATCCAGATGTGGTGAAGGGGGGCTTGGCAAGGTCAGAGCCTCCCCACCCCTCCCCGAAACAGCTCTACCAGGCCAGATGAGACTTTCCCACAGGGGTGGGGGTGGTACTCTGTGAGTTATACCTCCTGGGGGGAGGCTCTAGTTACCCCTTCCCCCAAGGTCCCCACATGCCAAAAGCCTTAGTAGGAGGGGATGGGGGAGGAAGATCCCAGGCAAGGAGTCAGGACTTGTGGGTTCACATCCTGGCTCTGCTCCTGACTCTCTGCATGACCTTGGGCCAGTCCCTGCAGCTAGCTCCGTGCCTCACTTTCCCCATCTGTAAAATGGGAAGAAGTGTCTGTCCTCTCCCGGTCTGTTCCGACTGAGAGCTCTTCAGGGCAGGGACTGGCGCAATGGGGTGAGCCAGCCCCAATCTCAGCGGGCACCTTGAGACCCAGCAATAACCTCTGAAGCAAGGAGCAAATTATTGGGTTGCCTTAATATTCACTTCCCAGCTTGGGGGGGGGGCAGGTAAAGCTGGAGTTTGGCCCAGAAGCCCCTCCCCCCACAATTTTCCTGTAGGGCAGAAAGCAAATTGCCCAGAGCTGGATAGCTTGGGGGGGGGGGGCATGACACGAGTGGGGGCTGATCAGCGGCCAGGCCTGTGGGACAAAAGTCAGCACCCCTCCCCTAAAGGAACCTCCCCCCAGCAGCAACCTCGGCTGTAGTGTCCCAGCCCTGCTGCCTGGTTAATATTCCAGAGGCATCTGCCCACCCCTGGCCACCACCCTGGGGCTGGAGAAGCCAGGGGCTATTTTTAAGGCTTTTGTTTGGGGGGGAGGGGAAGATGGGAAAGCCAGAGAAACCAATGCATGGCAATGGGAAGTTCCCCCCCAAACACTGTGCCCATCTTGGGGCATTGGTCCCTCCACCCGGGGGTGCAATGGGGGAGCTCCCCATGCACACATTGGCGTGGGGGGGTGCACCGCCTCCCCAGCAGATGGGGGAGGGACAACCCCCACAACCAGCTTCCTCCTGCAACATCCCACACCCTCCTTCTCCTCGTTGGTGGGTGTGTGTGTGGGGGGGAGACCTCCAGGGACCCCCACGATGACCCCCCCATACTCAATTTCCTCCCCCCGAAGCAAATACTCCCACCCCATCCGCCAGCAAATCGCCATTTTATTATGAAAACCCAGGGCGAATTTGATTTGGGGTGGGAAGAGGGGAGCGTTTGCAATTGAGGGACGGGGACTGAGATCCTAGATGGGGGCGAAATCCAGGAAATGACATTAACCTGGGGCGGAGGTGGGGGGCTGGCACGGGAGTGAAATTGACAACGCGAGCGAGGGAATCGGGAGGCTGAGCATAGTAACAGGTTTTTCTGTCCACTCATCCATCTCCCTCCATCCATCTCCCCCTCGCTCTGGGGCTCAGCCCCACCGAGAGCGTCCCCGCACCCCCCGCTTTATTTCTTTCCCCCCTGCCCCAGCCAAATCGAGGGAGGAAGGTCAGCAGAAGCGGGTCAGCGGGGTGCACTGGAGCCATGGACCGAGCCCGAGATCCGGGGACCCTCTCCCCCAAACCCAAAGGGGCTTTCAGAGGCGTAGCGAGTGCCCTCAGTACCCTCCGTCCAGAGGGGGCCCCGCAAGGAAGGGGGCCCCTAAAAGTGGCAAAAAAAATGTAAGGTATAACTAGGTAAGTGACATTTATTGACGCTATTGCACAATCCATGTCGGTTTTACTGACAAAACCGTGAAGTCATTATGATACATCATAATGCTATTGGCTACATCAGCTGTCCGTCGGTCAGTTTCGAATTTTAGTTGGACCCATTCAAAGAATGTGTATTTGCGTTCATAATGGCGGTCAGCGGATAAATGTTATTAATTTAGTTGTTTAGTTTTTTATTGTTTCCAACGCAGAAGCGTGCTTTGTGATGTCTAAGAGAACGTATAAGAGCAGAGCTAGTAAACGAAAGGCAGCAAAAGATGCCGAGAAGGAACTTAAGAAAATTCCAAAGTTGTCAACGTATTTTGCACTGCAATCCAACGTACAGGTACAGGCACTTGAAACGGACAGCGCTAGCAGCGACGAATCGTATCCAGAAGTATCCAGAAGTGCTTCAAGTGAGGTCGAAGGTGAAGCCAGTTGTTCTACCAAACAAACTGTGACAGATATTCCAGGTGCTGCCGGGAAAGAAGTATCTGAATCTGAACCACTGACTGATGATCCAGGAGATTGGCCGTCTATAATATCGGACAGGCAAGTGTGTGACATTGTTGCATGTGGCCCACCGCAGCAGAATTAAAGTTACAAATTTCCATTTAACGAGGAAAGACGGAGGTTCACAAGTACTCATTTCTATCGAACCATGGCAAATGGCGAGAAAATAAGACGTTCATGGTTAATGTACTCAGTTCAGAAAGATGCCATTTTTTGTTTTTGTTGTAAATTATTTGGCACTGGCGACATACCGCTACGTGGTGGAACATCTGCTTGGAAAGCACTGTCAAAAAGACTTCAGCAGCATGAAACAGGCAAAGGTCATCAAGACTGTATGGTGAAATGGTTTGACCTTCGGTCAGGCATAGTAAACCGTACATCTGTTGACCAACTCGAATTGCAAGCTTTTCTGAAAGAAAGAGATTTCTGGAGAAATGTTGTCAAACGCATGGTTAATGTCGTTATTTTCTTGTCCGAAAGAAACTTGGCATTTCGAGGAAGTAATGAAAAGCTCGGCGATCCTTCGAATGGCAACTTTTTGGGACTGTTTGAATTGCTTGCAAAGTACGATACTGTCTTAGTGAACTTTTACAGAGGATTAAGAAGGCAGAGATACATGTTCAGTACCTCAGTCCACAGATCCAAAACGAGCTGATTCAACTTGTTGCCAGTAACATTCAAGAGGCCAACATAGCGCAGCTTAAAAAAGCAAAATATTATTCAGTTATTTTGGACTGTACTCCCGACGTGTCACATGAAGAACAGATGTCTGTGGTGTTACGCTTTGTTGAATGCAACGGTGAAGATGGTGTCAATATTCGTGAAGCATTTGTTGGTTTTCTTAAGTTCATGATACAACTGGTGAGGGCGTATTTCTGCGCTTGCAGTTATCTCAATTGAAAACAAGATTGCCAGATCTCTGGACTATGACGCATTGATTAACCAATTTGCGGAGAACAAGGCTCGAAAGAAGCGCTTTGAGTATATACGGAATACATGTACACTGTAGGCCTATGTATACATAATATGAACCCTGTATATTGTATAAAATAAATACCGCATTCCAGTTTCTGCATTGTAAGGGGCCCCGGACATATGTTCGGAGGGGGCCACGTTCTTTGTTGCTACGGCCCTGGGGGCTTTAAAGAAGCCACCCAGGGCTTGTTCCCTCTCCCCATCACCGGCGGAATTTTTGGACTTGATCCTTTAAAAAAACCCACCACACACAGCCGCGGCCACGGCTGCAGAAGTCGCTCTCCCCGCACCCCACCCACGTCGGATGCGCCAAGGGCCAAGGCTGGGGGGGGCGTACACCGGGGTCTAGGGCTTTTGTGACGGGGTGGGGGGCAAAGGAGGTGATATAATTGCGGGTGCAGTGGGGGAGGAGGGGCTCCGATCTCTCGCTATTAACAGCCTCCTCGCTTTGTTTACTTCTCTCTGGGCCGGATCCGGCTGGACTCCGATATCAATCCGGATTGAGACATGCCAAGGAGGCCGAATCCTTCCCAGGGCTGACACGACTCTTCCCCGCACCGTGGAGTCCCTTCCCCATTTTCTGGGCGTGGGGGAAAGGGGAAGAAAGCAGAACCAGCACCCACCCACCCCGGGTAAGGGGAGCAGGATCGGGCCCCTCCCCCGCTCCAAAAGGTGAGGCCGCCCCGGTTTCAGCCACACTGGCCGGTCCAGAGGGGAATAAAGGGGCGCCCACACCCCATTTTAAGGGGGTAGCCAATCAACACCCCCCAGTTGGGATTGGCCCCAGAGGTGGGTGCTGGGCACAGCTCTCCCCCACCCGATGGTTGGCAACAGCCCCCACCCCTCCCTTATTAGCCATTCCGCCCGCATCCTACCATCTTGGAAGGATACATATGAAAAAAATGTGTCCCCTCGCCCCCGATAAAGCCCGTTACATAAAGATACGTATGGGGGGGGGTCTGCCCCAATCTCTTGTCAGAGCTGTTCTGTATCTACATCTACCCCTGCCCCCCTCCACCTCCCCGCAGCGAGAGGGGATCGAGAGCCACCCAGAGCTGGAAGAATTATCCCTGCCCTCCCCCTCCAGAGATTACGGTACTCAGGGGTAATTGCCCCCCCCCACACACACACACACCAGAAAATACTGCAGTAGGAGCGGATCGCGGGGTGCCGGGCAGGTGGCTTTGTCTGCTGCACCCACCGATCAGACGCAGGGGCGCCCCCTCCCCTCCTACCCATTCTCCCGAGGAAGGGGGTTGGATGCATCCTTCCTGCCAGCATCCCTGCTAGGAAGCATGTGTCCCCCCCCCCTCTCCGGGGACTGGTGCAAAACGATCCCTGTCTGGGAAAACAGGAGGAGGAAAAACACCAAACAGATGACAGCCCCCATTCCAGGCCTGAGCGCTGGGGGTGTCCATTTCCAGAAATCTGAACGCCTGCCGTTCCCGTCTCCCCACCCTCCCTCTTTTCCTGACCCCCCCTCACCTCACGCCCCCCCTCACCTCCCCATCTCCCTGCAGTTTAGCACGGAATTCAAAGCCAGAGAGGGTCAATGGATCGGTTATTTACCTGGGGGGGGGGCTGTCAGATCTCACCAACCCCCCCAGGCATACACACCAGTCGAGAAACAATCAAGCCAGTGACTTACCTTTAGCGATCCAGCCTCCGGTCTCCTTCCAGCGGGCTGCTCCATTCAGCTGGTCCTATTCCACTCCGGCTCCAGCCATTTCGCTTTCCTTCACCCACCCCCCCACGCCCGCCCCCCCCCAGGGGGTAGGAGATCGGGGCGAGCGAGGGAGACCGGCGGGCAGCGTCTGCCGAGCTCGGGCTGGATTCGGGGGTCGGCTTCAACCTGGCGCGGATCGCTCCGGATCCTCTGCCCTGCAGTGTGCAGGGGCGGGGGAGGGGGGGTGTCCTCGGGTGGCTTGTTTTCCTCCCCGCTGGATGCTTCTCCAAACGGATCCCCCCCCCCCCCAAAATACAACAGAGGAAGGGGGAGAAAAATAGTCCAAGCCGGCTCCCCCCTCCGAATAACCCCGACCCCCCCCCCAAGCACCCCCGGCTCTCAGGAGGTCTCCGCCGGGCGCCCAGTCCGCTCCAGCGCGGCGACGGGGTGTCACTGGCCAGATCCACGCGTGACCGGCAGTCCGGTCATGCGTGGGAGCCTGCTTGCAAGCGAGATCACCGCCGCCAGCCCTGCCCGCGCACACGCGGGGCTGCTGCGGGGTAGGGGGGGACCCCGCAATTCCACGGAGCGGGGGGGAGGTTCGGGGGCGTTTCTCGGCAATCTTCCTCCGGGGGTCCCCGTCTCCGGGACCTCGCAGCCGCTGGGCTCCTCCACCGTCCCCCCAGCGCCAGGAAGGGGGCGCAGCGCAGCGCCCCGCTCTTCCGCCCCCTCGGTAGCCCCGCGATCGGTGCCTCTCCGCCGCTGTAACTACAGAAACATGAACCGCTCCAGATTTGCTACTTTGGCTGCACTGAGCATGCGCACCCGAACTGAGCATGCTCAGTAACCTGCGCTGTCGCCGCTGCCCTCTCTCTGCCCTCACTTCTACTTACGATTTGCTGCCTTCTCTTTGGGGCGTTTAAAAGGCTCAAGGGGCAAATCGCAGCGGGGGGGCTGCCAGGGTCTGAGCGGGGGCAGAAATTTACTGGGCAGGGGGGGTCAAGCTGCTGCAGGTAGCGGCAGGAGAGAGGCTGAAGGGGAAAAATCGGGGGTGGGGGGTGGGAGCCGCAGTTAAGCCCGGGAGCAGGGGTGGGTTCCTGGGGCTGGTTCTTAAAGGTACCTGCCGCCCAATTCCCAGACTGTCAAAGCTCAGACACCGCAGCGCCTCTCGATCCTGTACAAGTGCTGCGGGGCTGTTACTGCTCCAGCCAGGAGACTGAATGTGGGAAATATTGTACAGACGCCCCCTCCCTCCCTCAGACTCTGCCTCTCACATTTTGACTATGTAAAAGTGTCTTCTATCAGTTTCGATGTCTATATGAAATCACTGCAGCTCCTTTCTCTTATACAACGTGCTGAGCTGCTAACTCCCTCCCAGAGCCCACATGTCTGTACCCCCTCCTGTACCCGAATCCCCTGCCCCAGGTCAGAGCCTGCACCCCTCACTCAAACTCCCCATAGCCTGCAACCCTCCTGCACCGCTAACTCCATCCCAGAGCCTGCACCCCAAACAGGGCTGGATTAACCTTTTGTGGGCCCAGTGCTAAACATATTTGTGGGTCCCCATGGGGGAAATGGGGACATGGGGCAGGGGGGCAGAGTCCTCAGAGCGGGGGACTGGCCGGGGGCAATGGGAGATGAGTCATGGCACGGCAGGGACAGGCCCACTCCTCCCAGCCCAGTACAAGGGCACTGTTTACAAACCAGGAGCTGCCAGACCCACGCTGTCCAGCCCAGCCCTGCACTGCCATTGTGCTTCTTCCCCTTGTGGGTGGGCCCATGCTGCACCATGCTACCCCCTGCCCAGCACCCCTCTGGCTCCCTACACCCAGTGCCACACCACCCAGAGACCCCCACAAACCCCCTGCCCAGCACCCCTCCAACTCCCTATGCCCAGTGCCGCACCAGCCAGAGACCCCCACAAACTCCCCTGCCCAGCACCCCTCTGACTCCCTACACCCATTGCTGCACCACCCAGAGACCCCCACAAACTCCCCTGCCCAGCACCCCTCTGACTCCCTACACCCAGTGCTGCACCACCCAGAGCCCCACAACCCCCCCTGCCCAGTGCCCTCCCAGATCACTCTCCCACCCACTCAGAAACCCCCCACACATCCTCTTACTGACCCGTGCCCCCCAGCTGAAGACCCCCCACAGCACTCCCACAACTGCACAGTGCCCCTCACCTTCCCACCCAGAGCCTCCCTACAGATCCCCTCACTGTCCAGTGCCCCCCCACCACAACTGCACAGTGCCCCGCCCAGACCCCCCCACACCTCCCAGCACCCACTCACACACAGATCTCCCCCACTGACAGCCCCCCAACACACAGATCTCCCCACCCCCCAGTGCCCAGCACCTACCCAGACCCACTAGAGACCTACTCTCCTACACCCTAACCCCCAGCCAGGCTGCCCAAGCCCCAGTTCGGTGTATTGGCAAGAGTCGGTGCACTGTACCGGGGTGGCCCAGCTTCTCCAGGGGACAATTTAAAGGGCATGGGGGCCCTTTCAATTGCCACCACAGCCACACTGCTGGAGCCCTGGGGTAGGGCTGTGGGGATCTGTGGGCTACTTACAAAAATGCGTGGCTCCCATTGCTTCTATCATCCCAGCCCTTTAAATAGCCACTGGAGCCCCGCCGCTTCCCCAGGGCTCCGGCAGCTATGTACATGGCCAGGGCTGTGGAAGCAGGGGAGCCCCAGGCAGCTACTGCTACCCTGGTGGGGGAGGGAGGACTTACCATACCGGGTGGTCTGTACCCCCTGTACCCAGACCCCCTGCCCTATCTCCAGCCAACCCCTGCTGCACCCCCCTATGGCCCTGCTTGAAGCCAGCCAGCCCACCCCACCCCACCCCACACACCCTGTCTCCAGCCATTGCTGCACCCCTTGCCCTGCCTGCAGCCAGCCCCATGTCCACTGGTGCCCTGCAATTCCCTGGGCAGTAACCCTGCATACCTGCTTCAATGATGGGAGAAGAGAGCAGCTGGTACCCACACATGTGCACACCCTAGGGTGACCAGACAGCAAGTGTGAAAAATCGGGATGAGGTGGAGGTTAATAGGATCCTATATAAGAAAAAGACCCCAAAACTGGGACTGTCTCTATAAAATCAGGACATGTGGTCACCCTAGCACACTCCCAGGGAGTGGCGGGGACCCACACATGTGAAACGGAGCTCATTTCTAGTTCAGTCCCATCTTTTTAAAAAATAACTGTAGCTAGGGTTAACATACAGCCGATTTTTCCCAGACATGTCAGACTTTTTGGTTCTTAAATTGCTGTCCGGGAGGAATTTTTAAATATGGACATATGGTAACCCTATTGGTACCAAAAATACATACTCTGGCACATCCCTTAAATCAGAACTTTTTATAGGGAACCGGTTGCTAAGAAAGGAAAGGCTTTTTTTTAACCTTTTTTTTCTTTTTTTAAAAGTCATCCCTGCTGGGGCCCTGCCGAAAATGTTTGAACTGGGTGGGCCCCAAACTTCCTAAAGCCGGCCCTAACTAGTCTGTTAAGTGTTATAGCTTTTAATATGCTAATGCAAACACTGTAATAGAGCATTAATGTCCCAATGTACTGTACCTTGTTTTAACTTACCGTAATACTAGAAGTGGTGCATGTGAACATTGCCATAACGAGGGCAAGGCGAGTGAGGCACTTGCCTCGGGCACGGAAAGTGAGGGGCTCAGAAAGTCTCTCCTTCAGTGGCAATTCGGCAGCAAGTCCTTCCCTCTGAGAGGGACTGGGGGACCCGTTGCCAAATTGCCGCTGGTCATCATCAATGGAGAGGGGCGGCACATACGGCTCTTTTGCAGAAATTCGTTGGTGGATCCTTCCTTTCAATAGGGAAGAGCCGGACATGCTGCCTCTGTTCCTTGCCTTGTGTGCAAAAATCCCTAGAGGTTAATAGGATCCTATATAAGAAAAAGACCCCAAAACTGGGACTGTCTCTATAAAATCAGGACATGTGGTCACCCTAGCACACTCCCAGGAGTGGGGCGGGACACACATGTGAGCTCATTCATTTCTAGTTCAGTCCCATCTTTTTTAAAAAAAACTGTAGCTAGGGTTAACATACAGCCGATTTTTCCCAGGCATGTCAGACTCTGCATGTGAAGCTCTCTTAAAGGCTGACACTACAGTAGTGATATTCCCAAGCCAGCATGCATAGGGCTGGGAGTGGGGAAGGGGAGTGCATTTAGGTACAAGTAACATCTCTCACACCAAACAGGAACTTTTCCAAAGTTCATTATTATACCTTGTCTTACAAACACCAAAAACTATTACATATGCACAAAGGTCAATAATCCCCCCCTCCCCATATATACAGAGCTGTGCTTCTGCATATAGTATCTATCTCAGATTAATATTGAGATACCAGCTGTTCAGGAATCAGTAGAGTCAGCTGACAAGCCACATGTTGAATCCTATTGCAAACAGTATGGGTGACGCAGGAGGCATTCTGAAGCAAGAGATTACTGTAAAACTTTTAATAAGACGCAGAAAGAATAAACTTTTCCTAGGTTTTGTTTCTGTCAGATTTATTGTATTATGTATAGTAGGTGTTTAATATAAAAACCAGGTAGTATGGTTTACAATGTTATAACAAGAGATTATGCTATTACCATTATCCAGTCAACTTGCACACTACTATTTTGAATTAGTGATAATTCACAGAGAGAGAAAGAAGAAAGCTTATTTAGATAATTATTAACCAGATTCCTGGTTATTCACCAGCCACTTTGCTTCAGTCCATGGCATAAAGCATCACAAACCCAGGACAGTATTGACAAGACAATATTCACCTCGAATTTGCATCTGCTACACTCCCTGCCCCCGCCTCATTCCCAGTCACAATATTCAGGATATAGCCTTGTGAGAAAGTGGCATGGCTGAAGCATGTAGCTGGCAACTGAAAACTAGTACAGAGTACAATAGCGTTGAGAACATTGCTTAATTCTGAGCACTGTGTCTGCAGTGAGATGCAGGGTGGGCCTGGTGCCACGGCACCGTTGGCACCATTGTAAAGTCGGTACTGACTCTAATCCCCCTCCCACAGGAAAACTCCCTTGGACCTTTTCTGGATGCCACTAAAAATATAAAAATCTGCTTCCCCGGTGCTAATTTACTGCTACAGGAGACTTGATGCAGTGAAATAATTTCCCTATATTCCATCAAACTCTGCATCACATCTCTTGAGTATTTAAAAGAGTATCTCATAACTATTTGTCTATGTAAAGTATCAGAACAGTTCACAAATTTTAGGATTGCCTTTTGCTGCATTACTCTTGCCTGTGAATCCAGCTCTTACAGTCCTATGTTCACACGTCATTGCTTGTGTGTAGAAGCTGATTCCCAAATTTTCAGTAAGTGTATTATATGGTCTCACCCTACATCGTTCCCAAGGGCAAAACTCTTCTGCAACAATGAAGGCTTGGGCTGATGACCAGTGGCTGCAGAATTTTTGGATGCATCTTTGTGCAAAACTCGCCAAAATGAAAGCTGCACTGACAGTGGAGAAGAAAAAACAATTGCACTATGGGGATCTGCAACAACAGATTACTTTCTGTCAATCAGTGGTCTTTCTCCTAAACTAAGGTGAATGGATTTCTTTAATGTAAATAGTCACAACATATGGTTAAATATTTTATGATCAATATCCTGTTAAGAACTCAGCAGTCACAGATAATACCTGTCTTCTTTGAAAACCAGGGCACATTATCCAGTCTTTTCCCCCACCCCAGCACAACCAAAACTGATCTGAGAAAAACCTTGCATAAAGCAGTTAATGGAGGTGCGAGACATACCTACTTCCTTGGTGACAAGCTTTAGGCAACACCCCATCCTCACTCACACCCACCGTAGCAGTAGGACAGACTTCTAGTAGTGAAACCCTGATTGATATCTGATTGATATCCAAAATACCGAAGCAGACAAATTAATTGTCAGCCCCCTGAAGGAACACCACCCATAATAAGAAGTGATCAGCTCCTATTATCTAGCCTAAAGAAATTCCTTCAGTCCTCGGTTTACCCATAAACAAATCTAGTGTTTTCCCATCAACCAATTCAACCAATTGCATATTTTCTCTACCAAACCATTTCCTCCCTCTCAATTAAGAATTCTTATGCGTGCATAGACCCAAAGTATGCCTGATTTAGAATCATAGAATAGAATCATAGAATCTCAGGTTTGGAAGGGACCACAGGAGGTCATCTAGTCCAACCCCCTGCTCAAAGCATGACCAATCCCCAACTAAATCATCCCAGCCAGGGCTTTCTGAAGCCTGAGCTTAAAAATCTCTAAGGATGGAGATTCCACCACTTCCCTAGGTAAAAACATCTACTCCTGACAGAATCAAGATTCTGAGTTAAGAACATCAATGCAGACTCAGGAGTTCAAGCTTCCTGGAGTGGGTGAGTTCCCTCATTTTATCTCTCTGTTTCCTTTTCTACCACAGGTATTAATCTTTAAGAATGTAACTTATTTTATTTAGGCTCTCCTTGTGATGATAGGGACATGCTAAATCTGGGACACTCATCCAATAGGTCAATTTGGCACATTAGCCAGGAAGAAGCAAATTGTGAGCATTTTCGACCACAAACCTCATCCCTCCAGATTTGCAACCATCCCTGGACCAGTGACAGCAGCACAACCATCCCCAGACCAGTGACAAGTGCATAGGCAGCCAAGTCAATGGAAATAATCAAGGAGGAAGCCAGTAGAAAAAATGAATGGGGCCACTCTGGTTACCACCTTGGGGTCAGGGGAGTGCTTTGTACCCCCAAACCTGAAATTCCTTTTCATGTTTCACACACAAACAAGGGAAAGTGTGTGCCTCACTCATCCAATAGGTCAATTTGGCACATTAGCCAGGAGGAAGCAGATCGTGAGCATTTTCGACCGGGACCCAGAGTAGAGGGCGGGCCTGGGTCCCCCACTTCACCCCTTGCAGTACACCCAGCCATTGGCCATAGGGGGTGGCCATTATACTACGCCAGATCCCTGACAAGAGGGATTGAACACAGAGGGCGGTTGGACATGGTGACTGGAGTGTAGGACTGCTGATCACCGACCCCCGGAAGGGGGTGCGGATGGACTAAGGGGCACAGCCGGAGGGCAGTGTCCTCGAAAGAGGACGCCGCCGAGCAGGGAGTAACACGGGTCCAGAGACACCAACGGAGGGTGGAAAGACGGACGGGACACCACCAGGAGGGGGTGCGCCGCCGGACAGAGCTAATTCCCGGAGTCACCAGTGGGAGGCGCCAGATGTTGAGTCCCAACTCGTTACAACGTGGTGGAGAATGCAGGCATAGCTGTCCATCCCTGATACAAGGGGCAGGGCAAGGACTGTGGACTATTGCCTGGAGCAGAGACTTGAGAGCCTGAAGCGAGACTAGGCAGTTTGTGCCACATTGCAAGACTAAGAAGGACTGAGAGATAAAATGGTGGACAAGATGAGAGACTATTATTGGAGAACCTATGTGGCCCGGCTCGCCGAGCAGCAAGCAAGGCTGCTTCAGCTGCTGCGGGGGAGGGCACATGGACCTCAACAGGGGCCATGCACCTTGGGCTGGAGGCCATTGCCGGGGCCTAAACACTGTTTCGCCTGCGGGCGACGGGGACACTGGAGAAGGGAGTGTCCCTACTGGGAGGGGGCAGAGAGGCCCCACCCAGCAAAGGCACCCCCTGTGAGAGTAACAGGGGGGCCCCCAGCTTGTTGGGCTTGTGGGGAGCAGGGACACCTAAAGAGAGAGTGCCATTATAGGGCTCCCAAGGCCTGGGCCAGCCCACAGAGAAGGGCTAGGGCCCAAACAGGCTGTGATAGGGCTATGGAAGGGAGAAGGCGCTGAGGGTGCTTCCACTGCCACAGCAAGGGCCACATAAAGAGGCATTGCTCCCTGAGGCAGACAGGGGGAGTGCCTGAGAAAAAGGCTCAGTCTGGGACTAGCGGCCAGGAATGGGTAGTGCAGGCTGAGGCCCCCAGAGAGAAGGGGGCTGGGGCAGAGAGGCCCCACTTTAACCAGGGAACCCACACAAGGGCCGAGCTAGAAGTTGCGAGGAGCACAGGGTCTATAGGGAATTCCCCCCCAAGAGGGTTCTTAAGGGGGAGTGGGGTGGACTGCCCCACTCCCTGAGAAAGTGGGCTGCGGCAGGCCAGGGTGCCTGCGCAGACAGGGAGCCAATCAAAGAAGGGCTTATTGGGAGCCAATCAGGGCCCAGTTTGGAGACAGCCAATCAGGGCCAGGCTCAGCCCTATAAGAAGACTTCCCAGGAAGGGAACAGGCAGTCTGTCCCAGGCCTTTGAGAAGGGAAAGTCAGTCCCCAAAGGTGGAAAACAAGCACTGCGGACAGTGCAGTGCTGGCCAGGCTCAGGGAGGCTACGGACCTCTAGCCCGTAGACTGCCAGGCTGCAGGCCCTGAAGGGAAGGGCCTAGTGGGTGCAAGGGGCCGTAGGGGAAGTGGCCCACGGAAGCAGACAGACGAGGGGAGAGAAGGAGGGCAGCGAGGCTGCTGCCAGAGGGTCCCTGGGCCGGAACCCAGAGTAGAGGGCAGGCCTGGGTCCCCCCCCTTGCAGTACACCCAGCCATTGGCTGTAGGGGGTGGCCATTATACTATGCCAGATCCCTGACAAGAGGGATTAGACTCAGAGGGTGGTTGGACATGGTGGCTGGGGTGTAGAACTGCCGATCACCCACCCCCGGAAGAGGGTGCAGATGGACTAAAGGGCACTGCCGGAGGGCAGTGGCCTCGAAAGAGGACGCCGCTGAGCAGGGAGCAACGCAGGTCCAGAGACACCGACAGAGGGCGGAAAGACGGATGGGACACTACCAGGAGGGGGTGCGCCGCCAGACAGAGCTAATTCCCGGAGTCACCAGGTGGTGAGTCCCGACCCGTTACAAGACTATTTGCATGTCACACTCTGAATTGTGCCGCAGGACTTACTGCAAGAGCGTCACTGATCTAGCAGCTTTTTTTGTACCATTACCTCAACGGGCTTTGGAACAGACTGCAACTGTCATCTCGATATCCATCCAGGGATCAACATGATGCACATGGCAGAAAAGTTTGTCCCAGAATGGTCCTTTACTGCCGTAGACCTTTCCTCTTGCCTAACCTGACCTTTCAATTGCCACCCTGGATGTGCTGTGTCTAATTTAAGATCCGATACAACATACCCTTATTCATGCAAATTATCCTTATTTTGGCAGATGGTACCATGGACAACTTTAGGACTCATGTGTAAGGGATTCCTGATGCGAGTTAGGGTTTATCAGCTCCTAGGACAGTGAGACTGTTACTTTATCATGCAGAAGGTCACCAAGATAACCTGGAAACCCTATAGTGGCATGTGCTCAGCTGTATGCAGCTGTATGGTAGCAGTAATCTGTGCAGAATCCCCCAGGAATCCTTCTCCCGCACTATGCACCCTTCCCTGCACCCCTGCCTGAGCCACCTCCCACACCCTGCACTCCCTCCTGCACCCCAACCCCCTGTCCTGAGCTCCTTCCTGCACACCACACACCCTCCCACACCCCGTTCCCCAACCCCCTGCCCCAGCCCTACATTCATGGCCCTACATGCAATTTCCACACCCGGATGGGGCCCTCAGGACAAAAAGTTTGCCCACCCCTGTTCTACTAGATGTAGTGCTGTCCTACCTGGTGTCTTTGAGAGTGGACACATCTTCATTAAGGGAGGACAGTTTGTCTCTCAGGATCCAGAGGGTTACAAGAAAAAATGTTAAATTTATCTGTGGAAACAGCACGAAATATTCCTTGTAAAACATGTTAGCCAAGGCCAGTCTCTCTGGCTGAGGCACGGAACAATCCTATGGGATCAGACGGCTGCAGAGCAGTGACTGCTCGTCAAGTGGGTCATACACCATTCCCTGCCAGGTCCTGGTCCCAGGCCCTGCAGGGAACTGTTGGCATAGGCAGGGCTGCAATGCATCACATTTGATCATACAGCCAGGGGGCCACATTCTGCTCTTATCTGAATCTGGAGGGACTCCACTGATTCCAGTGGGGTCTGCAGTTATTCCTGATTTCGAGCCATGTGATTTGGCCCAAAGCTTCTAGATCCTGTCTCTAGAGTGTTCCCTTCAATTCTGAGGCTGAAATTAATTCTTAACCCGCTGCCTGAGATGGGCAGGAATCTGCAAGGACATTTGCTACTTTTATCTCTGGCAACATATGTACCCTTCCATCCTCAAACTCCTGACACTGCAGCCACCTTCCCTTCCCCCAACACTTGGGTTATTTACCAGTCAGGTTGGACAAGGCAAGGGACAAAACTATCCTCATTCCGGCAGAGGTTCCACTTGCTTCCACGGCAGCATTGCACGAGTAATGACATATTATAATTAATCATATTATGGTAGCACCTAGAGGCTCCAATTGAGACTGCACTGAATTCTGTACTCACACCTAGAAAGGGGCAGCTCCTGTCCTGGAGCATTTGTTTGCAAGACCACAGGCGCCGGCTTCCCCCAGGCTGCTCAACCCCCCACTCTGCCCTAAGCCCCGCCCTCACCCCGTCTCCAAGCCACCATCTCTTCACACCGCTGCCCCAACTCTTCCCACCCAGATCCACCCTCTCCCCTCCAGCACCTCCTGCACACCACAGAACAGCTGACTGCGGCAAGCAGAAGGCACTGGGATGGAGTGGGAGGAGTTGATCGGCGCGGCTGCCAGTGGACGGGAGGCACAGGGGCATGAGTAGGGGAGGTGGCTGCCAGTGAGTGCTGAGCATCCACTGCTTTTTTTTTCAGTGCCTATGGGCAAGACAGACAAAGGGTGAGAGGAGAAACAGAGGTACAGTGAGGAGAAGCTACTTCCCAAGTTAACACAGCAGGCCAATGGCAGAGTCAGGTCTCCTGACTCACAACCCAGTGCCTGACCATTCACCCTGACTGACTCCATAGAATGTAGGCTGTTGTGTGAGGGGGAAATCCTGCACTAGCCAAAGAAGGGTGGATGAAATGGGATTTTATAGGAGTATTTCATCTTAAATTCTCTGGGAGATATTCTTCTCTTGGCTCCACTGGAGTCCACAGGGTTCCAGAGGTGCGAGGAGAATGGGGCGCAGTGGTTCTGTAAGGTACCCACCAGGATTATGACACAGACTGGTCCCAGGAAGCTCCAACGAAAGCCTCTCTCCAGGGTGAGCCAGCAGCTACAGGCAGGGAGGAAGAAGAAGGTGACTTTAATGGGATTACTGCCCTTTTTCAGCCCCAGGGGCAGAGAGGGGGTGTCACAGGACAGCTCGCTCTCAAGATGAGATGGATCTCAGCCTGCCTGTGACATGGCTGACTCTCTTGTGGGCAGCAAACAGCCCTTCCCATGTACCTCAGCATCTCCTGCTTCCAGCCACCACTTCCTCTTCCACATCCTCACATGACCCTTTCTGGTGGGTGGGCGCAGTATTGATGGAGGGCCAGACATGCAGCGGAGGGACATTGGCCGAGCTGCACTGAAGGAAGTGGAGCTGCCCTGATTTACACCAGCTGAGGATCTCACCTGGGGTGTCTAGAACACGCCACGCCCTGTTTTAGTGGAGTCGCTCACTTTAGAGAGGGGATCCTCAGGGATTTGCACACAGTACAAAGGTGCATTTGTTTCCTACCTACCAGCCCCACAAACCCAGCCTGGGAGCTGGGAGTCAAGCTGGGATCTTTCTGGCTTGTTCTTCCACATCATCAGTGGGGTGAGGAGTGTAGATGTCTGATGGGGGCAACTCAACTGCAGCGCTCGGGGCAGCTTAGTGTCATTGGGGATGGGAAAGATTCCAGGTGGACATTCAGCTCCCAGGCAGGGCAAGCCGGGAAATCTAGGTTCAAGTCAGACCTGGGGTGAGCCGGACAAGCACATGGAAGCCACATCCCAGCTCCCCTTCGGGATGGGCGCTGCACATACTGTTTGGAAGTTCCGTAGCCTTCAGGATTCATGGCTGCAGAAATAGCCACCACCAGGGCTGGGAATCCGTAGCCGAACAGGTACATGAATCTCTTCTTGAACTGGCTGGCGCTGGTGTAATTCACGACCTTCAGGTTCCTGACAGTGAGGAAGAGGTGCAGCCCCTCCAGGAACATCCAGCTGAAGCAGGCCAGGAAGAGGTAGTGTAGGAAGCCAGCAGTAACAGCACAGACCACCTGAGGACAGGATGAGACAGAGCTCTGGGACACTGCTTCCGGGAAGGGAATTACTGAATTTGGAGGTGGGGCGACTTTTGTGAGGATCACATAGGACTTTTTATTAACACATCTCTCTAGTTATGACGCTTTCCCAGAGACAATACATTCTTCAGTCTATGGGGGGCTTGTCTAAGGGCAAGCTGGCTGGCCCTTTCAATCATTCAGAATCCAGCCCGGTCCTGATCTCCACTCAGAAAAGAGTTGGATACTGTGAGGAATCCTAGGAAAGGGAGCAGGGATATAAAAAAGTTCCCAGTCCTCATAATAGGGAAAGACCTGGAGGGTGTAGGTTCTCTTCTCTATATCTGCTTCATGGTATAGGTGTCTTGCATCTGCCCATCAGTGTGGGGGCAGAGAGGACAGGCAGGGGACTGTGACCCTGGAAATTGGGGTTCCTTTGTCTGAATGATAAAGGGAGGAGCCCACAAGGAAAAGGGAAGGACTGGTTTCGCCCATATAGATTTCTTTTGGAGGGGAGTAAATAATTATTTCTGCAGGACTAAAGAGCATGGAATAAATGTTACCGTCCAGCCGAGGGTATAAAAAGGTGCTGGGGTGAGGGGAGCTGTAGAAATGCTGACAGAGGATCTGGACACGGCTCAATTTTCAACCAAGAATAAAAGTGGATAACAGACCCGAATGCCAGTGCGGGTCACCGCGGTGAGGAAGAGCAGGTGGGCCAGGAAGAGGCAGAGGCAGAGCTGCAGGTGGAGGGAGGTGCTGACGTTCCAGATGGAGCGGCACAGGAGGAAGGTGAGGATGGCGAGCAGGAGGCACAGCAGGGAGAGGGTCAGTCCCACGTGGGTGACGATGGTCAGTGTGTAACTCTCCTATAACACAGCAAAGGGAGACTCGCCAGTAAGCCCTGTGATGCTATATAGTAAATAAAGGGAAGTAAGGACACCCTGGGGAATTACAGACCAGTCATCTTAACTTCTGTCCCGGGAAAGATAATGGAGCACATAATTAAGCAACCAATTTACAAACACCTACAAGATAATAGGTGATAAATAACAGTCAGCATGAATTTGTCAAGAACAAATCGTGCCAAGCCAGCCTAATAGGTTTCTTTGACAGGGTAACAAGCCTTGTGGATGTGGAGAGAAGCGGTAGATGTGGTATATATTGACTTTAGTCAGGGCTAGTCTACACAGGACATGTGACCATGTCACATGATACTGGAATCCATCTTAAATCTGGTACTTTCTCATTTAGAAGAAGGGGTGGGGACCCAGAGAGATAAAGGATTCCCGCCTTGTGCCAAAGCTAAGGGAGGTGGAGCAGAGCAAGGAGGGGTCTCAGTCAGCTTTTCACCTAAGATGCCTGCTGGAACTAACCAGGGGAAAGGACTGGCCCCAGACTAGGAAGGAGTCTAGTCTTGTGAAAGAAGCTTATTGGAACATCTCTGAGGGTGAGATTTTACCTGTAAACAGTTTCTTACTGTACTAGGCTTAGATTTACGTGTTTTGTTTTAATTTGCTTGGTAATTTACTTTGTTCTGTCTGTTATGACTTGGAACCACTTCAATCCTACTTTTTATACTTAATAAAATCACTTTTGTTTATTGCTAAACTCACAGTAAGTGATTAATACCTGGGGGAGCGAACAGCTGTGCATACCTCTCTATCAGTGTTATAGAGGGCGGACAATTTGTGAGTTTACCCTGTATAAGCTTTATACAGAGTAAAACGGATTTATTTGGGATTTGGATCCCATTGGGAACTGGATGCTGGAAATAGGTGACCTGCTGAGTGGTTTTCAGTTAAAGCCTGCAGCTTTGGGGGTGTGGTTCAGACCCTGAGTCTGTGTTGCAGCTGGTTAGCATGTCTGACTCAACAAGGCAGGGTTCTGCAGTCCCAAGCTGGCAGGGAAAATGGTCTCAGAGGTAATCTCAGCAATTCAGATGACAATCCCAAGGGGGTCTCTGTGACCAAACCTGCCACAGCATGGCACCAGCGCATTCAGCTCTGTAAATATGGCCCCTACCTAAGGACACTGCAGTATGTGCAGAGTATGTGGGAGCCTACCTGCTGTCTTGGGCGTTGGATGAAGCTGCTGCTTGGGGTGGCCAGCTCCCCAGCCCACCTCTTCTGCCTGTGGCCCCGCCCGTACTCCACCCCTGCTCTGCCCCAGGCCCCGCCCCCACTCTGGCCAGGCACCACCCCTCCCCACTCTCTTCCTCCTCTCTTCCCTCCCCTCCCCATCCCTGCTCACCTCCTTCCAGCCAAATCCCTGAACCCAAATGAAGCAAATGACATTAGAAAGAAATTGCAGAAGAGTAGGGGGGGGCTTCAAAAGAAAATGGAGCATGTTTTCCACTGCATGCCAGAAGGTGAAGACATGCAGAAGGTCCTAATTAAAAGCACTAAATTTAGGAATAAAAAATGTCAGTCACAGGTATTTTGATATACCCTGAAGTTTGTCAGAGATTTATTTGCAAAAACTTTATAGTAAGGGCATCAGCTGTCCTGCTGAATACAACATTAAATATTATGGAATACATGATGCAGCTCTTCTTTGTTTTACATTTTCTTAATCAGTATTTCTAAGCTGATTTTATATTTTAAATGTACTCTTAAGCCTTCATAAAGTAACCCTTCCAGATTACTACATATTTAACTCACTGAAACAAAGACATTATTTTAAATGAATCAGTCACAGAGGTTTAGTGTGTTCATAACAATGTTCATTGCTTTTAGAAAAAGGGAACACTAATTTACTTTGTGTGATCTCCATAACAACAGACATGTTTGTGAAATTTCATCAACTTTAAAAAAATATGTTTCCAAAGATTTTAGGCATAACAAAGGATTTTATATCTTACTAAGGTACTGATTTTGCTGGAGGGTTCCCTTAAAACTAGTTCATCAAATCGTAAGAAGTAAAGAAAGTAAAACTCATTTGTCCAGCTATCTGGAAGGAAAGGGGTGTTATCCCTTTAAGGGCTAGCCTCTCTTCAGTGGGGGAGGAGGTGAAGGAAGAAAGGGATGGACAGAAAGGACAGGAAGACTTTGGAAGCAAGTTTTTTGTATTATAGTAATTAAAATTAAAATGTGTATTGTAGATAAGAGTGGTCTTTTGAAGGATTTATTTAAACTCTATGTCTGTAGATCCAAGCATTTAAAGGTAAAGATGAATACTCAGATTGTGGATCAAAAAACCTATGCAAGGATTTTTTAGAGATGTGATTTTATAATCTTCAGCAATCTGCTAAGGAAATATTTTTAAAGCAAATTTTAAACTACAGTCCTGTAGACTGACATGTTCTGAGGCTATGGCTACACTTAAACTTCAAAGCGCTGCGCCGCGCTGGCGGCGCGCAGCGCGCCGCTGCGCGGCAGCGCAGCTGCGGGTCAAGCGCCAGCGCTGGGAGAAAACTCTCCCAGCTCCTGTCCGTCCTCCCTCTCCCCCCGGGGAACGGAATGATCGCTGGCTGGGCGGCGCGGCCGCCTGGGCTGCTGCTGGGAGCTAGGCGCTTTGCAGCGCGCCGCCGCAGCAGTGGCGCAGCTGCTGCAGCGCTCAGCCTTGCTGCTGCGCAAGCCCTGAGTAAATATTACAGTAATACACAACTGGTTTTGTCAGTAAATTCAGAACCTGATAGCATATACCTAACCTAGGGGTTGGCAAATGCCTGTTCAATGGCTTCATTACCACTTGAATGGCTCTTTAACGGTTTCAGTGTTGTGCTAATATGTCTGGCAGGCTGGAGACTTTTTCACTTTTAAGTTACTAAATCCCATCCAGAGTGAGAGTCACCTGGCTGCAGCAGCTAGCCCTGGGAGCCTGCAGGAAGAGTAAGAACAGGGATAGGAAGAGGAGGGGCGGACACTGAGACCCAGTGGTGCCCCAAATTTTCAGGTGCCCTACGCAGCTACATATACCTAAGGAGGGCTATGAGTGGATCACAAGCTAAATTTGAGCCAACAGTGTAACTCTGTTGCAAAAAAAGCAAACATCATTCTGGGATATATTAGTAGGATTATTGTAAGCAAGACAGGAGAAGTAATTCTTCACTCTACTCCATGCTGATTAGGCCTCAGCTGGAAAATTGTGTTCAGTTCTGGGAGCCACATTTCAGGAAAGATGTGGATAAATAGGAGAAAGTCCAGAGAAAAGCAACAAAAATGATTAAAGGTCTAGAAAACATGACCTATGAAGGAAGGTTGAAAAAATTGGGTTTGTTTAGTCTGGAGAAGAGAAAACTGAGAGGGGACATGAGAACAGTTCTCAAATACATAAAAGGTTGTTACAAGGAGGAGAGAGAAAAATTGTTCTTCTTAACCTCTGAGGCTAGAACAAGAAGCAATGGGCTTAAATTGCAGCAAGGGTAGTTTAGGTTGGACATTAGGAAAAAAATTCCTAACTGTCAGAGTGGTTAAGTTCTGGAATAAATTCCCTTGGGAGGTTGTGGAATCTCCATCATTGGCGACTTTAAGAGCAGGTTGGACAAACATCTGTCAGGGATGGTCTAGATAATACTTAGTCCTGCCATGAGTGCAGGGCACTGGACTGAATGACCTCTCAAGGTCCCTTCCAGTTCTATGATTCTGTGGAATATGGGTGACCATTTATAATATTATGGGTACCAATATTACTATAATTAATTTAATTTTAGACTCTCAAATGGAAGGTCCTCTACCGTGGCTTGGACTTCCTTGGGGAATCCTGAGAGGTGAAGCCAGGAGGCCTGGCGCATTACTATGGCGGTAGTGATGGTCCTTGCCGCTGTGTCAGCAGAGTCCAAAGATGTCTGGAGGGCTGTCCTAGCCAAGAGGTGACCCTCAGAGATGAGCGATGTAAACTGTTCTCTTTTGTCCTCTGGTATTCAGTCGAAAACGTCAGAAAATTTGGAATAGTTTATGTAGTCGTACTTCGCCATGGGGGCTTCATAACTGGTGATGCAGCAGTGAAGTGTTGCTGATGAGCAGGCCTTGCGGCCAAGTAAGTCTAGTCTTTTCCATTCCTTATCAGAAGAGCTGGTTCTGGATACGTGTTGTTTGCCCTTTTTGTTAACTACATCAACTACCAGTGAATTTGGCTGAGGGTGTGTGAATAGAAATTCCATCCCTTTTGGAGGGATGTAGCATTTTTTGTCCGCCGCTTTAGATGTGGGCGGAATGGTAGCTCGGGTCAGCCATATGTTCTTGGCAGGTTCCGTGAGTGCTGAGTTAATCGGAAGGACAATCTCGGAGCAGGTGGACATGTGGGGTTTGTCCAAGAGAGAGACTTCCTCCCAGGTGATCTGGAGCATGTCAGCAATTTGTTTGAAGAGATCCTGGAAGTTCCTGAGATCTTCCCCAGCAGTGGGTAGAGGGGGCATAACATTCTTCTCTGGCGAGGAGTTACAGGTAGCAGGAGCTGCCTCCTGATCTAAGATTTCTTCTGCCTCCTCAGAATTCTGTTTGGCAGGGGCGTCTGGTGGCACTGTGCATTTTGGTGGAGATGTGTACCTGTGTACCTGTGCACCTGTGTACCTCCATGGTGCCAGTTCTGGTGTTAGAGCAGAACTGTGTATAAGCTGCCTGTGGGTGCCAGAATGACCGCTGAGGTGGGAAGGGAATAGGTGGGGAGGTGACCAGACCACCCTTGAAATTCAGACCCTAGAGGAGGTGTGGGACGCTCCTGATGTGCAGACCAAACACTGCCTTGCATCAGTGAAGAGTGCTGGGAGAAAAAAGCCTCCCCTTCCTCATCTTCATCCTCCTCATGAGAGGAAGGAGGAGCGGCTGT